>NC_091672.1:15729469-16032500 GCF_042453785.1 Malus domestica
TCTTTTAATTTTAATTTCAGTTTTGTTTGCAAACCAAAATTGACACATTAGGAGTTATAATGTTGGGGCTCTTAAATCAAATTTTATCTTTGAAGATTCCAACTCGATTAACCCATTAAAGAATCGAGCTGTTCACTCAATCCAAGTATTGCCAGTGTACGCTTATAAGGATCATAGGTTGTTGTATCCTGGAAAGTAAGGCGCCATAACCTGCTGCACTGAGACATTGTCTTAGACGGGTGAAATCTACTCTTGAAGACTGAACTTACATGTCTCAACCTAAAATCTTGTTCTATTCAAGCATCGACGAAAAGCGGTTTCTACCGTACAAAAAATGATAAGTATTTTATCTTATTTGGTTTATTGTATTTAATAAATTGTGGTGATAAAGTTGTGATTCGCTAATAATTATTTTATATAATTTGTTGTAGGTGGAGTAGCATCCGCATCGCCAGTATTTCTAACAATCTTAAGAGTAGATTTTGGCTGCTACTCCTACTACTTATCAATCGCACATAGTCCTGCATGGAAAATTTCTATCCACGTTAGCTGCATGGATAATTTAAAAAGGAAAGCGTGATTGCGATATATATGGAGCTTTCAGATAAGTACCACAAATTATTTTAGTCATTCAATTATCTTTTAAACCTAAACATTAATTTCTTACCTTTTGTTATTTGAGCTTGTGCTTGTGTGCAAAGAGTTAAATTACTTTATGAGTATGTGTTTGTAAATCCAAAGAGCAAGACATATGTTTTGTCGGTTGTATGCATGCTTAATTGCTTATGACTAACTATTTGTTGCCTTTGCTACTGGTTATCTGGTAACCGATTATATATAATTCATTATCATTTCAGCCACTAGAAATGCATTATGTTTCTTAACGTAGGTGCCTTGATTAACTCATTGTTGTCTTGCTTAAATGTGAGTTATGCCCTATCTACGGTTTCTATGATTTGGTGCCTCGTCATATGTATAGAATTTTGTCATTCTTATATGTGAACACATGAGATTAATATTAACTAGAAGAAAAACCCACATTGATTACGGTGAATGTTTGTGGTTGATTTCAATCCACCACGGACATTGTACTCGTTAATAATCTGGACGTGATAAAAAGTCTGACTTTCTACCACGGACAATACACGTTATCAATTAAATAATAATCACGGCCCTAACCCGTGGTAGATTAGCATCAAGCATCACGCGCTATGACCGTTGTGGATCACTAATTGACCACGGCCAATGTCTCTTATGTATGTTGGATTTCTTAAGCATGTAGAACACAACATTGGAGAAGAATCTAGTTCTATATGTATATTGGATTTCTTAAGAATAAGAGAGATTATAGGGTTAGAGGGATGACCTAATCTGCTATGCCATATGCTAGAGCTAACTTGATGACCAATATATGCAGCAGCTGGAAAAATTGCTCTGGAGTATGCAGGTCTTGTAGGTATAGGAATGGGGTACAATCCATTATTGCAGAAGCCTTTGAACAGTACTCTCCCTGTGACTTTGTCATGAATCCAAAAGCAAAAAGCATAAAAAATTAGCCAACAATTGTTGTCAAGGCATATTCTATGTACTGAGAGTAAGTTTTGAGTGAGTTTAGGCACACAACGCACAAAATTCAGCTTTAATTTGTGAGCAGAAGTTTGGAAAGCAGTAGAGCCCATACAAGACACACTCAGACCTTCACCATTAGCAGTCTGAATAATTTTTGTGGATAGATATGGTGTAGCTAGAGACAAATTGCTCAGATTAGCAGTCATATGGTTGGTAGCACCTGAATTAGTAAGCCATACTTGCTGTGAATTCACTTGTTTCCCAAAGGTGGTGCTGAAGCATTAACATGAATTTCATTCATAAATGGTTGAGAAGATAGACCATTTGAATTCTTGAAATGGCAAAACTGAGCACTATGGTTTCTTTTTCCACAGATTTGGCAACCTTTAGGAATTGGAGATTTAGTATTCTGAAATCTACATGTATCAACAAAGTGGCCATATTTACCACATATTGGACATGGTGACACTTGAGAATTGGATGAAGGATATTGACTTTGTGGAGAAGAACCAAGAATCCCTCGAGTGGAATTGTTATATAACTATTTTCCATTGACAAATTTAGAATTGGAATCATACTGAAATTTCCCCATTCCTTTGTTCTTATTATAGAAAGGTCTATAACCAGATGAATTACCATCAGAAAAACCACTTGATTAATCTCTAGAGTTGAAATTAGTCCCAAATTTCGACCCTTTATCATTGAACTGCATTTCAGTGTCTCTAGCTACCAAAGCAGAAATGAAAAGAGTAGCAAATATATTTGCAAGCATTGCTTCCTCAGCAAGTAGTTGAGATCTAAGATCCTTAAGAGAAATTGCATTCTCTCTTCCTCTAATGATAGAACGAATAATATTAAACTTAGCAGGTAAGCTATTTAGAGTAAAGATTAATATATCATCATCATCATCATCAAATTTCACAGCAGCAGTAGATAAGTAATTCTAGCTTCTTTGATCCGTTGCAAATATAGAGAAATTGAATCATTACCCTTTTTGATATTCTAAAGTTTAGATTTCAATTGAAAGATACTGGTACGGGTCACTATGGAAAATTGTTCTTTTAGTCGATTCCATATATCTTGAGCACTTGTACTGCCAATAACACATGAGACAACAGATGGTGAAAGGGTAGCAGTGATCAACTGCATAAGTGCTTGATCATGCATCTTCCAAATCTTGAAATCCTCATATTCAACTTGGGTGGATGAAGTACAAGAATTGACCTCTGAACCACTAGATGCAGCAGCAAGAAACCTTGAAGGACAAGGCATGGGCCCATCAACAAACTCCATAATTTCATGACCTTCGAGCATCAATTGAACCTGGAAATTCTAAGTCAAGTAGTTGGATTCATCAAGCTTGGCTGTCACAGGAGTATAAACTATGGAGATGAGAGACATAATCAGAGACTGGACAATCTGTACCTGAGAAGATGTCACCATTGTTGAACAATTCGAATTCAAGAACCCATAAATTTTTTAACAAACACCTGGTGTGCAAGAAATTAGTTCTTACCCGATCAATGCCCAAGGAGCAAAATCAAAAGACTCGAGAAGAAATGAATTAGGATCAGAGAAAGAGAAAAGATGTAAACCGGAAGCAATAGAATCAAGATCGATTACCGAGCGATTAGCCATTCCAACTCTGATACCATGTAAACCTTACTGTAATATGATGATGAAGAAGAAGCAATGAAGAAGATAAGAACATAGATAGCTTAGAGAAGAAGAAAGAAAGAGAGAGAGAGAGAGAGATTTCAATGATCAATACTTAAGAATTTCATTACACTTTCTGTTAGAGATACTTACATACTTATACTCTTTTTCATACTAAAGCTGATCTCTTAATCTAACAACCTTTCTTATCTAATGACAAGTGGCATCTTATTAACCATTGGATCACTATCCTTAACAGATTTTACCACACTTTATGCCCGAGGTAAATAACAAAAGGTGTTGTGGATATTAACAATATTGACCATGAACATTGCTCGCGGTGGCTTATTATATTTACAACGTGGTACTTTGTGTGTATTGTTATTTTACAATGGACTAAGATTTGTCTGTGTTAAAAAATTATTATTTACCACGTGCTTATTATGCTTGTGGTAAGTTTGTGCTTTTGATAGGAGCATATTTATACGACTTTGTTATCTTATTTCTTTGCATTTTCTTCGTTAATTTCCATTTATTTTGGTAATTTATATTATTTTTGTATTATTGTGGGTCCAATTGGTAAAGATGACAATAAATGGCAAAATGGTCCAATTTGTATGAGCATATGGAATCCATGGTTCTCGCTTCTAAGTAGTGGTGTTCCGTTCATGAGATCACATACATGTTTGTATTAATAATTCTAGAAAGTGCCTTCTTTGTTATAACATATGTGAGTGCAAGTCTACATGTTTATATCAATCTTCTCACATATACTTAGTATAGGGAATGTAGTCAGAAAATCTGTGTGAAAATAGAGAGTATATCCGGTGAGTAATTGAGTGAATTCTCTAAGGCATGTTTACTGCTTTCAAATGTTGTTTTAATTGATTAAATGCAAGCTAGTGAGTGGTTACTGCGGTTAATTATAAGCTCAAGAGTAAGGATTGCTAAAATCTTTGTAAGTAATGATTTTTAACATGTTAGGTTTTGTTGGAAATCTCAGAGGCAATTGTTGGAAGGTTTATGTTTTGTTTTGTTTTCTTTGTTTTTCTCGGGGACTAGCAAAAGCTAAGTGTGGGGGGATTTGATAGGAGCATATTTATGCGACTTTGTTATCTTATTTCTTTGCATTTTCTTCATTAATTTCCATTTATTTTGCTAATTTATGTCATTTTTGTATTATTGTAGGTCTAATTGGTAAAGATGACAATAAATGGCAAAATGGAGCAATTTGGAGCAGTTTTGGACTTGGATTGGACATCAGGCGTGGATAGCATATGGGTTGATGTTTTTGGTGTTTAAATGGTGCTAGATATGTGCTAAACTCTGGAGCAATTAAAGTTGAGGCTTGGAAGACAAGGACTTACACAAGAAAGCGGAATCCTAGTTGGAGATGAACCTTATCTTATCCAACCTTATCTTATCCTATCTTATCCAATCTTACCTTATCTTATCTCCAGCTACAAGGAGGAATCCTTATCATATTTCAATACTTCCTATCTAATTCTAGGAGTCCTAAAATAATTCAAACAACCTAATCTTTTTCCTCCTGGGATTCAGCTGTGCCTTTACCCTATATATACATTGTTGCCACAAATTAGAGAGAGAAGAGTGTGTCGTAACCTGCAATCATCCATTGAAGTTGTTGGAGTTTTCTGGGTTCTTTCTATCTTTATTTTAAGTTTCAATTTTATTTTAGATTACTTTTCAGTAATGATGAACATGTGTAACTAAGTTTCTTTCCAGCTAGAGGTGAATTCAAAGCCATGATCATATATTTTATATAAATTGATTACATCCAGTTATTGTTTCATAAAACATGAATGCAATTTACTTATTTGCTTTATAGAGAACTTATTCTTGTATGTTTATTAAGGGTGCACACTTAGTTTGCATGCAGGGATTTGATGCTAAAATATAAGGGAATTTCACCTACTCGTTATGAACTTATATTTGCAAGTAGTAAAAGTCACTAGTCATTATTGAGTTAAGTAAATTCCTGGCAGGAGTATTATGCTTTTCATAGTTACAAATGATTTGTCAATGCTTATGATTTTCACAAAACTTAATGATCTTTGAGATGTATCTCTATCATGCTTTTCATAGTTAGGGAACTTGAGAAGAATAATTTGGTTACGTCGCTGAGTCCAATTTAATGAACTTAGGAAAATCTGAGAGTTAATTAGTGCTGTTCAGCGTTGTCATTCATGGTGTATAAGAAGAATAATTGGAAATCGATTTGTATGCATATGATTCATGTGTGGAGAAGAATCCTTTAGCTATCATCTCACCCATATTTCATTCACAGCTTAATTTACTTGTTGACATTTACTTTTGTTCTAATTAAATTCGTCCAAAATATCTCCCTTCACTATTTTGTGGTTAGTTTAACTTAGTTTTAGGTTTTATAAGTTTAATTTGTGTTGATTAACATCCCTTCTAATTCCCGGAATAGAACGATCCCTACTTACTCATACTACGATTGCATAATTTATAAGGTTTAATTTGTGTGTTAGTTTCTACCACATCAAATTTTGGCGCCGTTGTCGGGGATTAGCAAAATTGCTAATCTTCCCTTTTGTTTCTGTTCGTGTTTTCCTTGTGTTTCTGATTTAGTTTAGTTTAGTTTTCTTTGTTTTAGGTACTAGTTTATGACTTGCAGTTCTCAATCTATTCATGAGTATATAAAGGAATTTGACGGCGATTTTGAGCGAACTTTGAGAAGGAAGAGGAAGCAGCCAGAATTCAATCCGCCTAGTTCTAGCATAAACATTCACCATAATGCATGACCCAACTTTACGTTTTTCGAATTTTAGATTCTACATAAATTGTGTATGCATTATATTCATAATTTTTGAATTATGTGAATTTGATATTACCATGAATTGCATCAAATATATGTTCATTCATTCAAATTACATAAGCATTAAATTGAATTGGAAAAAAAAAATCGGAAACCCTAGGGTTCTTCGAACCCATGACCTCTGACACCAAACTGGGCTCATAGGAGCCCCCCTTAGGCTACACTGCACTGGAGCACAATCCTTGCTCCATCTGAGACGATGCTGTTTTGGCATCAAACCCACGACTCGGTGTTGCCTAAAGTCGGCCACAAACTCATCGTCGGTTCTCCTGGGAAATCACGACCTGCAGTCGTGTATTGGACCTAACTATCGTCGACGATGATTAGTTTTTCTCAAAAATCCGATGAACATCAAAGAATTCTTCGACATATTCTTCAAATCATCAACGTTCTCATACCCCCCCTGACGTCGAAACCTAGGTTTTTGTTCATAATTTGGGTTCCCAATTGAACCTCCGTACTTCGCCGTGTCATGACCCCCAAGGAAACTCACCTGAAACGATGTCGGAGATTCTCCCAATTTAATTCCAACACCCAATGCCACTAGGGTGTCTCGGATATTTTCGACCCGAGCTTTAATGGGCCTTGAACCCTTGGCTTACATCGCACAATGCCCTTTTTATAGCTTGTTACTTGATTGTTGTCCTGGCCCAGATCCAACAAACCAACTTGGATTTATGTTGGACCCGGCCCGCATAACACCAGCCCAAAGCTGGTTATTAATGCTCCCCGTGACGCATCACACCTGATCATGCCTCAGTTTGGGCCTTTGTTTTGGGCCCAGCTCCCTTTACAGCCCGTTTGCTGCTGTTGGGCTTGTAGCCCACCATGTATTTTGGGCCTGATTAACCCGAGCTTATCCCAGCCCATTCTTAGGCCTGGGCTGTATGACTCCAATTTGCTCAACCCACCCATAGGCTTTGGCCCATGTTTTTAGGCCCCCTAGCTTAATTGTTTATTTTTTTTAGACAATTTGGGTTTTATATTTGTTCACCCACACTTTAAATTTGGCTCGAAGTCCAAATAATTAATTCAATTATAATTATAGACCTGAAGTTCTATTTGCTTATTTTCTTGATGCATATTCCTGTGTATATATTTGTGTCTGTCTGCAGGAACTTATGAACCTAAAGTTCATAATTATTTCGAAACTTGAAGTTTCTAGAAACATGCCTTGTTTGAAAACTTAAAGTTTTCCTTAAAAACATCATCCATGAAAACCCGAAGCTTTTTCATGCAAATTTTAACCAATACATGTTTATTAGAACCTGAATGTTCTACTCCTATGTGAATGGACTAATATTTTTCTCCATTGCACTAACCACATCTTATCCATTTATTTTGTGATAGGAACATTTCGAATTTGAACTATCTCTACTTCACCGCTTTGGAGGTCTCTGGAAAGAACTGCCTCAAGTGGGTACAATATGTGAAATTCCACCTCACTGCAAAGAATTTGCATCCCGCCATTGAAGATGTGATGGACAACCCTATTGGCAAAGCTGAGAAAGGCAATGCCATGATCTTCATCCAAAGACATATTTATGATGCATTGCAGCTAAATATCTTGTTGAGGAGGATCCATGAGCACTATGGGTCGCTTTGGCTGATCGCTTTGATCACCAAATAGACATATTCTCGCTTGAAGCAAGACATGACTGACATCATTTACACTTCCAAGACTTTAAGTATGTGGATGAATATAATCATAAAGCTTGTCGAATCCGATCACTTCTCAAGTTTTGTAACAAAACTTTGACCGAAGAGGATCTCCTGGAGAAGACCTATTCGACCTTGTCTGCTACTAATATTATCCTACAACAAGAATATAGAGCTCAGAAGTTCACCAAGTTCTCGGATTTGATCTCTGTTTTACTTCTCCCTGAAAAGCAAAATCAGCTATTGATGAAAAATCATCAAGCTCGACCTACTGGGCGACTACTGTGCCTGAAGCATAATATAGCACAAACCAATGCCCAAAATGCCAAAAGAGGCGTGGTAGGGGCGGCCAGAAGGCACCCCGTCAAGGTCAACAAAGCTAAGGCCCATCTAAGGGAGGAAACAAAGCCTAGAGGCGCCCCAACCTCTCTCCCAAGGCCTTAAACTTTAAGAATAAGGGAAAAGCACATGAAACCATAGATGCAAACATATGCTATCATTGTGGTTCAAAGGACCATTGGTCCCGTGTTTACCGAGCTCCCTAAACGGTAGTAGCTGAATATCATTTTCGTCGTAAGAAGTTTGAATCAAACGTTATGCCAGTGGACGAACCGGAGAGTTCCAAGATGGAGGTTTTTGACTTTCAAAAGGCCATTACCCCTATGGAAGATTAGAATCTTAAACATAAACTATTTTTTAGTTGAAATAAAACAATAGGTATTTGTTGGTGATTTGTTTTTTGGATATTAAGTTTTTAATTAATTTTCATCCTTGAATAGTTAAAATTATTTTGAATGGATATTTGTTTTAAGAACTTTTATGCATGTGACCGATTCAAATTAATTTTCATTCTAGGTATGACTAGTGGGAAGTTAGTTGTCTGATAGATAATGCAACGATGCACACCGTTTTGCGTGAACGCATCTATTTCACTAACTTCATACCTAAGAATGCACCTTTGACAACCCTTCCAAGTCCATCGAACTTGATTAAAGGATATGGTAAGGTACGTATAATGTTGTCCAATGGTATGATTTTGACCATTAATGAGGCACTTTATTCACCACGTTCTGGAAGAACGTTGTTAAGTTTTAAGGACATTAGAGGTAATAATTACCACGCTGAAATCCATGTAGAAAACAAAGTTGAATTTTTGTGCATAACTTCCTATGAATATGGCCAAAAGCATATTCTAGAAAAGATTGAGCGTATCCCGAGTGGTCTGTATACTATGACCATACGCCACATAGTGCCCGGCCTTACATCTGGGACCACACATGAAATTACACTTTGGCATGATCGTTTGAGACATCTTGGACGAATAACGATGCACCGTATCCTCAAATCATCACACGGGCATCCATTAACCCAAAGTTTAGGTTGACCCTTATTCAAGGAATCACATGTCAAATATGTTCTATGGGAAAACTTATTACTAAGCTTTCTTACAACAAGATTCATTCAAATCCTCCTATTTTTCTACAACGGATTTAGGGGGACATTTGTGGACCGATTCACCTTCCATGCAGACCATTTAGATATTTTATGATTTTGGTTTATCCCTCCACACGTTGGTTATAAGTGTGCTTGTTCTCCACAAGGAACACTACATTCTCTAAATTGTTGGCTAAGGTTATCAAGCTCAAGGCTTACCACCTTGATTATCGGATTAAATCTATTCGATTGGATAATGCTGGAAATTCACATCTAAAACTTTTGACTACTATTGCATGTCAGTTGGGGTTGAAGTTGAACATCAAATACCATATGTTCACACCTAGAATGGCTTGGTAGAGGCATTCATTAAGTGCTTACAAATGATTGCTCGATCGTTGGTCATATGTACCAAGCTTCCAATCGCTGCTTAGAGCCATGCAATATTGCACGCAACCATGTTGGTTAGCTTGAGGCCTGTTGCGACCCAACCATATAGCGCCCTTTAGTTGGTTACTGGATACAAACCCGACATATCGCATCTGCGCTTTTTTGGTTGTGCAGTTTATGTGCCGATTTCGCTGCCTTTAAAAATAGGGTCTTAACGAAGAATGAGAATCTATGTCGGATATGATTCTCCTTCGATCATTTATTACTTAGAACCTTTGACAGGCGATTTGTTTACTGCTCGTTTCACGGATTGTCACATTTATGAGACAGTCTGCCTATCGTTAGGGGGAGATAAGAACGTCAACATTCCTGAAGAACGACGCGAATTATTATGGACGACTCCCACTTTGTCTCATATATATCCCCACACCGCTCAGTTTGAAACTGAAGTGCAGCGCATATTAGATCTCCAGAGCATAACTCAGAGCATGCCAGATACTTTCACCGATCTAGTGCGAGTGACAAGATCACATATTCCAGCTATAAATGTGCCTGTAAAGATGAATGTACCAAATGTATGATGGACTTCCCTCTTGAAGGCCTGGGACACCAACTTTGGTAATCCACGTACATTAGTGGCTAGCCAATCATCTACCCTTTCACATAAGCATGGTAGACCTCTTAGTTCAAATGATTCACACCCTTGGAAGAGGAAACCCATGGAACAAGCACCTGAAGAGCCTACCGTGAATCCGACTGTCACTTACTCATTCTATCCAACTCATGATGAAATTCTAGATTACAGAATCATCATTGAAGAGACGAATCCTCTTCCCGAGAACCTTGAGATTTCGATTTATTATGCTAGCTTAGATGATGTGTGGTGTAGAAATGAAATGATCATCGACGATGCATTAGCATATGCAGTAGCTACTAAGATCATGTTGAGAGATGACATTGAATCCCGTTTCGTTGATGAATGTCGACGTAGAATCGATTGGTCAAACTGGAAACAAGCAACCCAAGTCGAACTCGATTTTCTTGCGAAACGTAAGGTGTTTATACCTGTAACTCCTACTCCTCCACATGTGAAGCCCATTGGCTACAAGTGGATTTTCGTTCGGAAGCGTAACAAGAAGAATGAAATTATGCATTACAAAGCTCGTCTTATTGGGCAAGGCTTCTCACAATGCCCCGGGATTGACTATGACGAAACTTATTCACCTATTATGGATGTGATTACTTTTAGCTACCTTATCAGTTTGGTAGTTTCTCAAAAATTGAGTAAGCAATTGATAGACGTAGTAATTGCATATCTCTATGGGGTTCTTGATACAAAATTTTATGTGAAAGTTCCCGAAGGATTTACATTGACTAGATCAAATATTTCCAAACCCTGGAACACACTCTTAATTCGGCTGAGGTGTGTACTCTACCGTTTGAAGCAATCCGAAAGAATGTGGTATAACCATCTGAGTAAATATTTGACTAGTCAGGGATATGTGAACAACGAACTATGCCCTTGTGTGTTCATTAAGAAGTCACATTCCGGTTTTGCGATCATTGCAGTTTATGTCGACGACATGAACCTCATTGGAGCTCGTGATAACTGCTGCACACTTAAAGTTAGAATTTAAGATGAAACATCTAGGAAAGACTCGATATTATCTCGGTCTTGAGATAAAGCACCGTTTTGATGGAATCTTAGTACATCAATCGAACTACACCCAGAAGGTGTTGCACCGCTTTAACGAGGATAAAGCGAAGCCTTCGAGTACTCATATGGTTGTTCGATCACTAGATGCAAAACGAGATCATTTTCGTCCGACGGAGGATAATGAAGAGATTTTGGAGCCTGAAGTTCCTTATCTAAGTGCAATAGGTGCTTTATTGTACTTAGCTCAATGCACTAGACCCGACATCTTTTTCGCTGTATCTTTTGCAAGATACAGTAATGCACCAACACACAGACACTGGACTAGTGTTAAAGACATTTTTCGTTACCTTAAAGGTGCTACGGATTTGAGCTTGTTCTATCCCTATAGATCATCGAGTGATGCCGCACCCCCGTTTCTTAAGTTGATTCGTTCTTAAATGGGTTATGTCTGTACCGTTGGAGGCACCGCAGTCTCTTAGAGGTCAACTAGATAGACCTTAGTTGCCACTTCGTCTAACTATGCTGAAATTTTCGCCTTACACGGAGCAACTCGGGAATGCTTTTGGTTGAGAGCAGTTATACGCCATATTCAAAGCTTCTACAATCTTTACTCTATCATGGATGCCCCAACGATGATTTATGAAGACAATGTTGCATGCATCAAACAACTTAAGAAGGATTACATAAAAGGAAACAACAATAAGCACATTCTGAAGACTCAGAAGATTGAAGTCACGCAAATCCGTTAACATGACAATCTGGCCTACCTCTTTACCAAATCACTATCGAAGACGACGTTTTAGAAGCTTGTTCAAGGAATTGGTATGCGTAAACTTTCTGAGTTGTAACTTTGCTAGTTCTCTTTGGAATTATGTCAAACTCAAGGGGAGAATCTGAAGTATACTTGCTTGATCTTAATGTACTCTTTTTCCCTATGATTAGGAACATTTTTTCCATTGGATTTTTACTACCTAACTAGGTTTTGACGAGGCACCCACCTTGGGTTAATTATATCCCGAATGACGCCCAATAGACGTTTCATTTGACTTTGCATTTCTCATGCATTTTTCCGTAGACAATGGATTTTATCCTTACTCGGGTTTTTGCCATAGTCTTAGGGTTTTTTTAGTGAGACTTACTTCCTTATGCAAGTTCCTACCTTATTGAGAGTAGCTTTGTTCCCAGAATCAGTGCTGACGAGTCGACTTCTTCAACTTCTACGTGATGCCGAATCTACCTTGAGTATTTACACACTCAAGGGGGAGTGTTTTAAACTTTCCTAGTTTAAGTGTGATTGTGTAATCCTAGATTAGATTTGATTCTAGTTATTCTTTGCTATATGGACTTGTATTCCTTAGGGATGAAGGATTTCTTCTGCCTCTTATTACTATAAATAAAGGCACTATGTAGGAGGGAATAACACACACATTCCCCTACAATTCTACAAACACATCTCTCTCTTTTCTCTCCTTGCCGCCGGCCTTCTTCCCCTTGTCAGATAAAATAGGCTACAACATTTTCTTCCTTTTCTAAAAAGAGGGCTCTTAAGTTCCCCTTCTATCCATTATTTATGTCTTCTTCCCTCCCTTGATTCATCTTTCTTCCGAGTACATTTACATTCTTCACTTCCTCTTTATCAAAGGAAAGAATCGAGTTGTTCACACGATCCAAGTATCGTGAGTGTACACTTATAAGGATCATATGTTGTTGTATCCTGGAGAGTATGGTGCCATAACCTACTGCATTTAGAAATTGTGTTAGAAGGGCGAAATCCATTCTTAAGGACAATGAACTGACAAGTCTCAACCTAAAATTTTATTCTAGTCAAGCATTGACAAAGAGAGGTAGAAACCGTACAAAAGATAAGTTTTAATCTTATTTGGTTTATTTTATTTAATAAATTGTGGTGATAAAATTGTGATATGCTAATATTTATTTTATGTAATTTGTTGTAGGAGCAGTAGCATCCGCATCACTAGTACTTCCAACAAGCAATTCACAAACAAAATGATAATTCACACATGAAAGATGGGGTTAGCGGCAATGTGGAGAGCATAAATGTTGTCAACAAAAATGCAAGGAGGGATGCATAAAGGTACTCCCCGCTGTAGTAGCCAATGCATGATATTCAGCTTCCGTGCTAGATTGAGACATGGTAGATTGCTTTTTAGCCGTCTAAGTGAGGATGTTATGACCAGAAAAATACACGCACCAATAGTGGAGCGCTATCATCAGCAAAGCTAGCCCAATCAGAGTCATATAAGCCATAAAGAGAAAGTTAAGAACTTTTATGGAAGCAGAAGGCCATGCTCAAGAGTTCCCTTTATACACCGGAAAATTCGCTTAACAGTTTGAAGGTGGATGGTGCTTGGAGCATGCATAAATTTGCACACCTGGTTCACCACATATGCGATGTCAGGATGAGAGAGTGGTACTGTAAACCACCAACCATACTTCATTAAGTAGATGGATCAGATAATGGGTCACCATTCAAACAGGAGAGCCTAGTAGATGAACTCAAGGGTGTAGGGTGTTAAGCATGATAAACAGATAAGATCTCACCAAGATTATATCTTGTAGAAGAAGATACAGAAAGAAAAGAGAGGGAAAAAATTGTATTGAATCTTTGTATATTACTTAATGAGAAAGATATTACATGTAGGAGTATTTATAGTTCCTCTCACAATCTTAACAAACTATGCAACAGAACATGTAATCTTATTACACTTGTCAACATCTCAACTGTTCATTCTATATATTCTAACATCCCCCCGCAATGTCATGTTTGGATAAACCTAACATGAGATTGAAACAATGTGTAAGAAACAAATGAGCAGTTAAACCCTTTGTCAGTATATCAGCATACTGCTCCCTTGAATTCACAAACTGCATAAGGAGCTTCTTCGTAGCAATTCTCTCTCGAACAAAGTGAACATCCACTTCTATGTGTTTTATTCGCTAATGTTGCAATGGATTGAGAGACAATGCAATGGCCGAAAGATTGTCACAAAACAATCTGGGAGGAACTGATATGGGAACTTGCAGAAAAACTAGTAGTTGTTGAATCCAATCCAATTCTGCAGCAGTTGTGAATAATGCCCTATACTCAGACTCTGTTGATGATCTAGAGACAGTAGTTTGTTTCTTTAAACTCCAAGAGATTGGATTTGATCCCAAAAAGACTATAAATCTAGTGGTAGATCATCTATCATTCGGATCCCCAACCCAATCTGCATCACTGTATGCAGTAAGTCTCAAATCACCCTTAGAGTAAGACATACCAACCTTCATTGTCCCTTTTAAGTATCGTAAGATACGCTTGACTGCAGTAAAATGAGAGACCATAGATGCTTGTATGAATTGACACACCTGATGCACGAAAAATGCAATATCAGATCGTGTAAAAGTGACATACTGAAGATCACCCACCACACTTCTGTATAGAGTTGGATTATTGTATAATTGTCCATCATCCTTAAGCAGCCTGTTATATGAAAGACATGGAGTATCACAGGACTTTGAGTCAAACATCTCAGTTTTTTGCAACAAATCCTGTATGTACTTTGTTTGAGATAAAAACAATCTATGAGAACTCCTTGTAATCTGAATTCCCAGAAAGTAATGCAAATCACCAAGGTCCTTGAGATCAAATTCAGAAGTGAGGGAGTCAGTAACTTGTTGAATAACATCAGGATTGTTGCCTGTGATGATAATATCATCCACATACATGAGTAATATCACAATAGTAGAACCTGCTGTCTTAACAAATAATGAGGAGTCTGAGTATGTGTCTTTGAACCCTATAGATGGCAAGAAAGCAGTAAATCTCTCATTCCATGCTCGAGGAGATTACTTAAGGCCATACATAGATTTGTGCAGTTTACAAACCAATTCAGGATGATGTGGATCAAGAAAACTTGGAGGTTGGGCCATATAAAATTCCTCTTGAAGAATGCCATGCAAAAAGGAATTTTTTACATCGAATTGCCTTATAGGCCAATCAAACTGAGCAGCTAAGGACAAAATGAGCCTCACTATTGTTGGTTTCACCACTGGGCTGAAAGTTTCTCCATAATCCAAGGCAGGTTCTTGACTAAAACCTTGTGCCATAAGTCTAGCTTTATGTCTAGCTATAGAGCCATACGCATGCTTTTTTATCTTAAAAATCCATTTGTAACCAACCAAGTTCTTGTGTGCTGGTAAAGGCACTAAACTCCATGTTCCTTGTTTAGATAACACTTAATTCTTCCTTCATAGCACTTATCCAAACAGGAATCTTAAGGGCAGATTTATAAGTGGATGGTTCAATAAGATTCAAATCAATACCTCCAAAATCTTCCACAGTAGTGAGGAGGACTTTCTTCTTAACAATGCCACTCTTACTTCTTGTTTGCATTGGATGCAGATTCAAGGATGGTACTGAAGAAATGACTTGAAGACTGTCAGGTTGAAAATCAAGGTCCACATGGATGTGAGAAGATGAGTGTGCAACATTGGAGATATCTGGAGGATTGGACTCTGGGATAGGTGAGATAGAAGAAGGAGAACCAATGGCAGGAGGTAAAATTATGGGAGACTCTGAATGTGTAGAGACGGGGGTACTTGGTATTGAAGAAACAATTTCATTGTCAAAATTCACAACTGGCAAAGGTAAAGAAATAAAAGATTGTGTATGGGTGATATCATTTTGTTTAGCTGTTGTTAATAAAGATCTATATGGAAATTCTTGCTCATTGAATATCACATGTCTTGATATATATAACTTGTGATTTGTGACTGCATAGCATATATAACCCTTATACTTGGAGGCATAACCTAAGAAGACACATTTCATGGTTTTAGGTTGCAATTTGGAACTATTGTAGGGTTTAAGTAAAGGAAAACATGCACATCCAAAAATCTTTAAGTGAGATATCAAAGGAACTGCACCAAATAGAATTTCAAAAGGAGACTGGTTCTGTAACACATGGGATGGCATCCTATTAATCAAATAGTTTGCAGTTTGAACAGCAAAGGACCAGAATTGAGATGGTAATTGGGATGATTGCAGCAAAGTCACTGTAGTTTCAACAACGTGCCTATGTTTTCGTTCTGCTAAGCCATTATGTTTAGGGGTGTAGGGACATGAAATTTGATGTTTAATACCCTTTGTTTTGAGAAAAGATTGAAACCTATTGCTCATATATTCCCCACCCCTATCACTTTGCTATTTTTTAATTGATGCAGAAAACAGAGTAAGTATGAAAGAATGAAAGACACAGAAGATATCAAACAGATATGATATATTCATTAATGGAAAGATCTAACAGTATGTTGTACATTCATCAATGAAAGTGACAAAGTATTTAAAACCATCTAAAGAAACACAAGGTATTGGCCCCCATATATCACTATGCAGTACATCAAAAGGATTTGCAGCTTTATTGACACTTAACTGGAATGGCAGTTTACAAAACTTGCCTTCTAAGCAGCTTTGACACATTACAGGTAAATTGTCATGATTACAGGGAATATTAGCTTTTCTAAGTATTAAGGAAACAATAAGGTTTGAAGGATGACCTAGTCGGCTATGCCAAATAGTAAAGTTAACTAGTTAACCAAGCAAAGCTAATGGTTGAAGTTGAAATGAATTGACAGTAGACAAGGATGAAATTGGGTAGAGACCATTACTGCACACTCCTTTGTATAACATCCTCCCTGTAGCCTTGTCCTGAATCCAGAAATTGAAAGTATCAAAGATCATCCAACAATTGTTATCTAAGCAGATTTTATGAATAGATAATAGATTCTGAGATAACTTGGGAATGTATAAAACTGAATTGAGTTTCAATGGTTGCAATGGAGTTCTGATAACAGTGTTACCAATGTGAGAAATGTTCAGACCTTCACTATTTACAGTGTGTACCATCTCAGTTGATGGATAAGGAATGGCCAAAGAAAGATTACCAAACTCAGATGTCATATGATTAGTGGCACCCAAGTCAGTCAACCACACTTGAGGATTAGATTGATGAGATGACATGCCAGGAACACTTTGTGAGGACTGAGAAAGTATTGTATTCATTGCTTGCATAGGATGCTGAGAGGATGATTGACCAACATGCATTGGGAATTGCTGCTAAAATTGTGATTGAAATTGAGGTACTTTGTCTCTGTGAAAATAATATTGAGCAGTGTGATTTGATCTACCATAAATGAAACACTTGGGTTTATCTCGAGGTACATTGTTACAATATGGAGCAGTATGACCATCTTGATTATATAACTAACATGAAAGATAAGGACCAGGATATCCACCATATGCAGGCATAGGAAACTGACCAAGAAGACCAGGAGTTGGAATTTGCTAAACATGAGTTTGAGTAGGCATATTTGATTTAGAGTAGGCATACTTATTACCCTGATAAAGCTTGCCCTTTCCTTTATTTTTGTTATGATTATAAGGCTTAAAAGCATAGCTGGATTGACCAGAATTATGGCCTTGATAATTCCCAGAATTAGTCTCTTGATAGCTGCCAGGATTATTCCCTTGATAGGTTTTACCATGATAACGAGTGCCCTTATTATTGTTGCCTTGAGAGTTGGTGCCCTGAGATGAACTTGCCTACCTTTATTACTAGCATCAACCAACATAGCAGACAGGAATGGTGGAGTACAATTAGTCTCAAGAATAGCCTCTTCAACAAGCAATTGTGCTCGAAACTCTGAGTGAAATAACACTTTCTCGGCCTCGAATTACGCATCTGAAAGTATTATACTCAAATGGTAAGCCATTGAGTGCTAAAATAACAATATCTTCATCCTCAAATTGCACTCCTGCAGCAGATAAGTAGTCTCTGGATTCTTTAATTTTCTGAAGATACTATGAGACAGTGTTGGTACCTTTCTTGATATTCTGTAAATCAGACTTCAACTGAAACACACTAGTCTTGGATACAGTCAAGAAATGTTCCTTCAATCTTCTCCACAAATCTTTAGAACAAGAACTACCAATGGCACACGAAACAGCAATAGGAGACAAGGTAGCCGTAATCAATTGCATAATAGCCCTATCATGCATTTTCCACACTTTATACTCATCAGTTTCAAGATTACACAGAGAACTACCAGATTCTACATAAAAATTTACAGAAACAGACGGTGAAAAACGAACAGGACAGGGGTTTGAACCATTAACAAAACCCATAATTCCATATCCTTCCAACAGTAATTCCATTTGAAAATGCCAATTCAAGTAATTTGCTTTATCCAATTTCACATTCACAGATGAAGAAACAGAATAAATTAAAGCAGTAATCGGAGACTGTAAAAATCTAAAGTTGCGATGCAGTTACCATTTTTGCAGAAGAAAGAGAATTCTTGATTGAAGCAATCAATCAAACACCTGGTGTGCAGCAACTAAACTGATGAAGAAGACGAAGAGTGGTCAGTCGTAGAACCACAGAAATCCTGATTCTTGAAGACGGCAGAAGAAATAACAACCTAAAGGAGAGAAGAAGATTGATCAACTTCAAAGAGAAGACAAAATTAATGAGCGGAAGCTTGTTGCAGATCGGTTCTTGCGCGAGCAAAGACGGCGAAGGATACCATGTTAAGCATGATAAACAAATAAGATCTCACCAAGATTATATCTTGTAGAAGAAGATACAGAAAGAAAAGAGAGGGAAAGAATTGTATTGAATCCTTGTATATTACTTAATGAGAAAGATATTACATGTAGGAGTATTTATAGTTCCTCTCACAATCTTAACAAACTATGCAACAGAACATGTAATCTTATTACGCTTGTCAACATCTCAACTATTCATTCTATATATTCTAACATAGGGCTCGGTTTGCAAGACTTCATGTTGAAGTTTTTGAGGAGGTCGAGTGCATAGCGAGTTTAGGTGAGTGAGATGGTGATAGGTGTGCACTGAACTTCCATGCCAAGGAAAAATCTAAGATCACCCATCTTGCGGTTGTCAAATTTGGAGCATAAGTTATCAATAAACGATGAAATCGCATTAGTATCATGACCATTAATAATGATGTCATCCACGTAGATAAGTACAAAGATGGAAGAGCAGGGATCATGGTGGATGAATAGGGAAGCATCTGAACAACTGGAAAAATGATTGAGTGATGAAAAATGAATTAAACCATTGAAACCAAGCTCAAGGAGCTTGTTTTAGGCCATATAACGCCTTATGTAACTTACAAACATATTTGGGCTGAAGAGGATTAATGAACCTAGGTGGTTGCTTCATATAAACTTCTTGAAGATTCCATTAAAAAATGCGTTGTGCAAGTCGAGTTGTTGAAGAGGCCAGCCTATAGATATAGCCAAGGAAAGGCCAAATACAGATTGTGGCAGGTTTGACAATGGGACTACAGGTTTCTTCATAGTCCAAGCCTTCTTGTTGATTAAACCTTTCACCACCAAACGTGCTTTGTGTCGATCAAGAGATCCATCAGCTTTTCTCTTGACTTTACATACCCATTTACAACCCACAATGTTCATGGATGGACATTATGGAATGAGAGACCATGTTTGGTTATTCATCAAAGCATCATATTCCTCTCGCATAGCATGTCATCCAATGATCATGTAATCGGGCCGAGTAGCAGCAGGTTCTTGAGATATATGGCAGCATCATCGTCTGGCAGGTTGCTGTGTTCTTGGAGCAGCATCATCTGGCAGGTTGATGAAGGCTGAGAGGTTGGTGTAGACACAAGAGAAGTGAGTTGCAGTGCTCTTTGGAAGGCGAAGGACTATCTGATGAGAAATCAGTGGAGGCACATGCGGAATGTTGCAGTACATCTGAAGAATAGTCACTTGCCGTGAGGGAAAGATAGGGAAATACAACATGTTCAATTTGAGTTGCAGGCGCATGCAATGTGTACTGTAGTGTGTGAGTGTTCTTGGAAGACAATTCATTAAATGGAAATGGCAGTTCATCAAAGGTCACATTTCACGAAGTGTATACCCAAAATTTGGAGAGGGAAGTTATGATTGAGACAATAAACACAATCCCTTTTCAACAATATAATGATGCCTACGTTCAACCACTCCGTTATGTTAGGGTGTATAGGGGCAAGACATTTGATGGCTGATGCCTTTATGACGAAAACTTGCAAGAACAACCGGTTTGTAAATTCACCATCACCATCCATTTGCAAAGTTTAAATGGTCTGATTTAGACGATTTTTAATCATCTTTGTGAACTCAACAGAGGTAGTAAGTGGCAATAGTACTATGGTCTGGTGATATTCCTCTTTATCTGAAAGTGAGAGGTCTTGGGTTCGAATTTATTGGATGGCGAATTCGATACCAAATTAGGCTGTCCATTGTGTGGCTTAACCGAACTCCTCCTTCTCCCTTAATGTAAAAATATTGATGTACTAAAAAAAAAAACGAACAAACAAACAAAGGTAGCAATTACATTAGATGCAAATGTAGCGGGTCCCCAAGGATCAAGATTTAGTAATTCTAACAGTGTTTGAGCATGTGATACGCGACTTTGGAGTTTGGATCCTTTTATTATGTGCGAGTGAGTCAAAGATGGTGCAGCGCGTCACACGAGATCAGTTTTTTAATGTCAGACCAACATGCTTTTGCATGTGGTGGGTTTAGGTTAATACACTTCTTCCTAGTAAGAAATACATTACGTATTTTTATATAAGTGATGAAAAATTTTATTTTTTAAGTTATTAATTTTTTAATACAAATATCTCATTATTTGTATAATGACACGTGATATATTATCCTGTGTACCAATCATATTGAAAAATTTCTTCTCCCTAGTGCCCTCAATGCCGCAAGAAATGCCTGTGGAAGTATGTGATCAAAACTTTTTGTTCCACGCATTGTTTCTACTGATGAAGAGTTATCAACACATAAAAGGCTAAAAATCTTATCCTCTTGAGGACAAGGTAAATGATTTATATATGTCATACTTTCTTAGGGCTAAATGTGATATATCCATAACAACTCCAAGAAATACTCATCTTTTAACCTCAAGAAATCGTTCTCATCCCTTGAGATTGTCATGTAAAAAGCCCATAGTGCAACCTTCAAAGGGTTATGTGGTAAGTTGTTAACTGGGTTGTATGCTTAGGCTTGATTTAAAATCCTTACAGCTTATCTTAGTGAGATTCTTGAATGAAATACTTTTGGACAATTTCTAAATCGTGAGTGCTTATTGATGTGAAATATTCTAACACTCAAATTAAAACTCTATGATTGTAGTATATGAAAGTAGGGATCATTTTAGGCCGGGGATTAGAAGGGCTGCTAATCTACACAAATTAAACTCTAAATCACTAAACTAGACTCAAAAACACAAAACTAGACTCCTATGACACTAAACTGAACAAACTGACTTAAAACAACACAACTAAGTGAAATTGACTCAAAACAAGAACTAAAGACTGATTTGGACGAAAATTAAACTAAACTTGACTCAAAATACTAAAGGGGATTGTTTTGACGAATTTAGACTTAAACAAATAACTTGCAAAAACAAAGTAAGTAAAAACGAATTTAGGGTGAATTCAAAGGTGAAAAACTAGCTAGAGGGTCCTTCTCCACACATGAAACATATGCATACAAATTGATTTCCAGTATTGTTTCTTTAAACCATGAATGACAATGCCCCAAATTAATTGTGAATGCACTAATTAACTTTCAGATTCTCCTAAGTTCATTGAATTGGATGGACAGCGCATTGCAACCAAATTATTCTTCTCAAGTTCCCTATATGAACAACATGATAGAGATACATATCAAAGACCATTAAGTTCTATGAAAATCATAAGCATTGACAAGACATTCATAACTATGAACTGCATGATACTCCTGCCAAAAATTTACTTAACACGATTGTGACTAGCAATCTCCACTACTTATAAATATAAGTTCATAATGATTAGGTGACATTCCCTAATATTTTAGCATCAAATCCCTGCATGCAAACTAAGTATACATCCCTAATGAACACACAAGAATAAGTTCTCAATAACGTAGATAAGTAAATCACATTCATGTTTTACGAAACAATAATTGAAGGTAATCAATTCATATAAAACATATGCCCATGGCTTCGAATTCACCTCTAACTAAAAATGAATTAGTTCCTCATGTTCATAATAATTGAAAAGCAAAGTAAAATAAACATGGAAACGAAACAAGGGAAGAAATAACTCTGAAAGTCTCCAATGGTTGCAGGTGGCTTGCGGCACAACCCCCCTTCTCCAATGGAAGTCACGGCAAAGTCTTCTCTCCTCCAAGGTTGCGACAAAAGGTATGAATTTAGGGCAGGGATAAGCTTTCTAGAAGGGATGCTTCTAGAAAGGGCTTCTAGAAATCAATTAAGTTTTTGGATAATGCTCCTTCCTTATAGCTAATTACTCATCTTCCAAGACTTGATTTCTCCATCTCTTTAGCACATTCCTATCCTCATTTGATATTCAAAAACTTCCATTCCTTATGCTCCACATGCATGCAATCCATTCTAGCCCAAAATTGCTTTAAAATGCTCCAAAATGCACTTTCTTGCCAACTTTTCCATTTGAACCTGAAAACACATGAAAATAGCTTAAAACACTCTAATAAGTAGAAACTAGCTATGAAAATACAAGAAAACAAGCTAAGTCGCATAAATATGCTCTTATCACTTGTGACAAGCTATTCCAGGACCTTCCTTACAAATGCAACATGATTCTCACAAATTCATTTGGAAAAAAATGACCAATGGATGCAGCAACTCACAAATCCATTTAAAAGAAAATGACCAATGGATGTAGCAACTCACAAATCCATTGGGAGCTCTTCGTACGTTTTGCTGAGACAACCTGGAGGATGATGATTGTGCAAGTGTAAGCTACATCATATCCCAAGTCCATTTTCAAACTTGTATGACTAAGCGCTACAACCTAGTGGTATACATCTTCATTTGTGAGTGAGAGAATGATAGGGTATACCATTGTAATAGTTTGTAGTGCTCTATGATTAGTACATGTATGTTTATCTTATTGTGGTTATCGAAACACTGCTCAAACATTATAGGTTGTTTTATTATGCGTGTATTGACCTTGACTCCTCATTGTACCAAAAAAGGGATAAACTTTTGGAACCCAATGCCAATTCCGTTAGGTTTGTGACCTCAGTTTTTAAGGAATTGCTTAGGACACAAGAGTAGGAATACAAACTTACACTCTACTTGATGCCGAATAGATGCGATTAACGGCTATAATGGGCTGAAGGGGTTCTTTATTCTATATGCATTTGATTAATGTTGAAGAAGATACAGTACCAATTTAATATGGAAAAGTAGAAAGTGGAAGAAAGTGCATTTCTTTGTACAAATATACATTTACACTAAGGAATACAACAATAAATTGATATCAAAAGTACATATTAAAATGGAGGAAAACTAGTATTCACGATTGAATTTGATATCATCTTTACCTGCAATAATTTCATTAGTTTTATTTATTACCTGCACAACTTAACTGACATATGCACCCAATTAAGAAAATAGATTAACTGCTTTATATAGCTGTGACAGATGCCATGCATTTGGAGTAAGATCCATCAGTACTGAAATTAAATAAAGCTTTAACCTTTTTATTGAACTTTTTAGTTTCAACTATTTGTATATTTCATCATGAGAAACAAAGTGCAAGGGAGAAGCTCTTATAGAGAGCTCGAGAATGGTTTAAAGCCCAATGGACAAAGCCTGGTATCAAGCCACATAAAGAATCAAAGAATAAACTAGCTAACCCTAATTACAAGTTTCAAGAAGAGCTAATCCTAGTTACAAGTTACAATGAAACACAAGACCAGCAATTAAGGAACAAATAGAAAAGTGGCGGCTGTAACTCACACATGTGATTATGAGTTGAAGAAGCAACTTGAGCCTATACATCACGTCTAGTACATCACTTCCAATACTCCCCTCAAGCTGGATCAAGAGGGTTAATTGATCCAAGCTTGCACAACAACCGTTGAAATTGTGTAGAGTCTAGAGCTTTCGTGAAGAGATCAACAAGTTGATCATGGCTTCTAGTGTACATAGTGTTGATGACGTTGGATTGAACTTGTGTACGAATGTAATGACAATCAACTTCAATGTGCTTCGTCCTTTCATGAAATACAGGATTAGAAGCAATATGCATGGCGGCCTGGTTGTCACAAAACAACAACATTGGTTCCTTGCTGGTGAAGCCAAGATCAAATAAAAGACTTTTCAACCATATGAATGCACAAGCTGCTACTGCCATAGCCCTATATTCAGCTTTAGCATTGGATCTTGCAACCACGGTTTGTTTCTTAATCTTCTAGATGACAAGATTACCTCCAAAAAAAGTACAAAAACCCATGATGGACTTCCGATCAAGGGCATTACCAGCCCAATTAGCATCAGTGTAGGCCATGATGTAATTGGACCCATTTTTCTTCATGAGTATGCCTCTACCGACTAAACTTTTGAGATATCTAAGTATTCTTTTGACAATCTCCCAATGAACTGATGTAGGAGAGTGCATAAATTGGTTGACAAGGCTCACTGAGTAAGCAATGTTAGGTCGAGTAATTGTGAGGTAAATAAGTTTTCCAACCATGCGCTGATAAACACCAGGATTGGAGAGAGGCTTACCTTTGGCATCCAACTGAAGTTTGCTAACAAGAGGAGTGAGAGCAGGTTTACACTTAAGCATGTGTGCTTTATCAAGAATATCAACTACATACTTCCTTTGATTTAAAAATAACCTCTTGGAAGAAGTGGCCATCTCAATGCCAAGGAAGTATTTCAAGACTCCTAAGTCTTTAATGGCAAATTGTTGGTGTATGGAGCACTTAAGAGCATTGATTTCATTCACATTGTCCCCCGTAATTATAAGATCATCAACATATATAAGCACAACTAGCTTGCCTAGGACACCACTGCGAACAAATAAGGAAGAGTCATCATGACTTTTTTTTAACCCTGCAACTTCAAAAACTGAGCTCAGTTTGGAATACCAAGCCCGAGGGGATTGTTTAAGTCCATATATAGCCGTGTGGAGCTTGCAAACTTTGTTGGGTTCATCTTCTCATGGGTGACCATGAGGTAGGTTCATGTACACCTCTTCTTCAAGATCACCATGGAGGAAAGCATTTTTTACATCCATTTAAAACAAGGGCCACTCATGATTAACTACCATTAATAGCAACACCCTCACTGTGTTCATTTTGGCAACCGGGGCAAAAGTCTCCTTGTAATCAATACCATAGGTTTGTGTGAAACAATAGGCTACCAACCGAGCCTTGTGTCTCTCAATGGTACCATTGGAATTGAATTTTATCTTGTATATCCATCTACTCCCTACAACCTTCTTTCCTTTGGGAAGATCAACCACACTCCAAGTTTGATTTTCATCCAATGTTTTAAGCTCTTCATGCATGGCTTTTTGCCACACAGGTGTACACACGACTTCTTGAAAACTTCTTGGCTCAAGATTGTTTGACAATTGGTTGAGAAATAATGCATGGGAGGATGACAATTTTTGGTTAAGTAATAGCTTCAGAGATATGGTACCTTGCAGAGTACATAACGTACTCTTGTAACCTTAACGGGGGATGTCGATCTCGAGTAGGGTTCCTTCTTGGTGCTACTACTGATTGTGGAGTTGCAGCTTGTCGTTGTGGTGCTGGAGCACTAGGTACTTCCTCACTGACCACCTCATCAATGTTGGAATTAATGATAGGGTTTGGGGGGTTTGCATGAATTTCTCCAGGAGTAGGCAGTGGAAAATTGTCCATTAGACTCTCCCTCTAAGCATTATTCTCAGAATCCTTGTGAAAGAAATGAGTGATTCATCAAACCAAATATTCTTAAAGATAACAAGCTTCCTAGCGTATGAGTTATAACATTTGTATCCCTTTTGAGAACTAGAGTGCCCCATAAATGCACATTTAACAGCTATAGGTTCTAGTTTATCACGATAAGTAGCTTGGATGTGAACATAACAAGTACATCCAAAGATTTTGAGATGGGTCAAATCCACGGTTCTTCCTTTCATGATTCAAAAGGTGACTTGGCATTCAACACATGAGTTGGAAGTCTATTAATGATGTAGGTTGCAATGAGAAGTGCTTAGGACAAGAATCTCTTGGGAACTTGTATCTGAAACATAAGAGACCTTGTTTTCTCCAACAAATCCCTATTCTTTCTCTCAGCTACACTGTTTTGTTGTGGTGTACCAACACAACTAGTTTGATGCAAGATACCATGATTGCTCAAGTAATTGGACATGTTATTGGATGTATACTCGGTGCCATTATTTGACCTTAAGATATATAATTTAGAGGAGAATTGATTGGTTATTAGTTTGTGAAAGTCTTTGAAAGCTTCAAAAAATCACTTTTAAACTTTAAAAGATACAACCAGGTAACCCTAGAATAATAATCAATAAAAGTGACAATACTTGTACCTATCGAATGACTCAACACAAGAAGGTCCCCAAATATCTAAGTGAACAACTTCAAAAAGCTTACTGGTTCTAGACCGAGAGGATACAAAAGGCAACCTAGTAGATTTTGACATTTGACAAGTCTCACACTCATGTGTGCTTTTACAAAAATTTGGAAATAACTTAGACATCACTGGTTTTGAGGGATGAGCGAGGTGTTGGTTCCAAAGTTGGTACTCCTGGGCATGACTTAGGTTAGCAATGGGATCCTTAACAAGATTGAACTTCTTTAAGAGGTAGTATAGACCATTTAAGAATAACCCTTCACCAATCTTCTTCTGAGTGACTCGATCCTGAAACACAACGTTATGAGGAGAAAATATGGCAAGGCAATCCAAAGTGTGCATGATTTTTCATATGGACAAAAGCTGGAATGGAAATGAAGGAATGTAAAGTGTAGTGGACTCTACATCATTACCCATTAACCTAATTTTTCCTTTTCCTAAAACAGGTTCCCTTTTACCATTTGCTACAGATACGTGAGTAGGATTAGTTAATTTTTGAAACTTATGTAGACAAGATGTTTTATTAGTTATATGATCAGTGGCACCTGAGTCTACAATCCAAAAATCATGTGTGAGATGTGCATTGAGAGCAGTGAAGAGTGCACTGATAATACCTGGGATTTTGCTGTGTGTTGTGGTATCTGAACATGCCAAGAAGCCAACAAATTTTCCAAGCATGGCAGTGGGGTTTTCAGTGATCATCTTTTCATTCTCAGTGGTCCCGTTCTTTCTTTGGAGAAAGGCAGCAAATTCATTAATCAAGGAAATCGGATTTGAAGTGAAGTTTGCCATCTCATCAGCTGAACAACTATTTGCACGGATGGCTTTTGGAGCAAACCCTTTCCCATCTTTGATCATTTTCCCTTCCTTGTCAAACTTAGGTTTTAACTCAGGGTGTAAGATCCAACATTTTTCCCATATGTGCCCCTTAGAGTTGCAATATGTGCACTTCCAGTCAGCCTTCTTCCCATTAAAAACTCTTTCACCAGAGATTTTGTGGTTACTAGTGAAAGCCCTAGCCTTAGAGCTAGACTTGGGCTCAATATGCATTACCTTTCTTCAAGTTCTTCCTTTGAACTGCATGACACACGATGATGAATGATGGTAACTCTAGAGTCATTAGCAAATGACTACAAAGATCTTCATACTCAGCTCCCAAGCTTGCCAATAGTTGAAACACTTTATCTTCATCAGCCCTCTTTAAGAGCATAACGAATTCGGTTATGTGTGGATAGTATAGAGCAAGCTCATTCCTCATAGATTTCATGCTTCCAAGATGCTGAACAAAGGATTGGTCACCTTGCTTTAGGCCAGCAAGGCTCTTCTTCAGTTCAAATACACATGCAACATTGTTTTGGATGCCATACATTTCCTTGATAGATTCCCATAGTAGGTGTGAAGATCCTGAGTAGCTGAAGAGCTCCGACAACTTGGGCTCCATCGAGTTAAGAATCCAAGACATTACGAGCTGATCATTTGAGTGCCATGCATCAAAAGAGAGTGAGGTGGATTCTGGAGGCTTGATGGTTCCATTTACGTACCTTAGCTTCGATCTTCCTCCTAGGGCAAGAGAGACGGCTCGTGACCAAGGCAAATAATTGAACTCGTTCAACAATACTGAGCACAGTTGTTGGTTTGGATTGATCTCACCATGTATCACGTTGGTTGGTGTTGAGGTTGAGGAACTTGTAGCCTCAGAATTGAATGGATTGTCTTCTGCCATCTCAACGAATGATGAACAGAAGGAAAAATGAACTTAAAAAAACCAACAAAGACAGGACCCTATGGTTCCTGCTCTGATACCATATTGAACTTTTTAGTTTCAACTATTTGTATATTTCATCATGAGAAACAAAGTACAAGGGAGAAACTCTTATAGAGAGCTCGATAGTGGCTTAAAGACCAATGGACAAAGCCTGGTATCAAGCCACATAAAGAACCAAAGAATAAACTAGTTAACTCTAATTACAAGTTTCAAGGAGAGCTAATCCTAGTTACAAGTTACAATGAAACACAAGACCAGCAATTAAGGAGCAAATTAAGGAACAAATAGAAAACTGGCAGTTGCAACTCACACATGTGATTGTGAGTTGAAGAAGTAACTTGAGCCTATACATCACGTCCAGTACATCACTTCCAATCTTTTCCTTAAGTAGATTGTTTCATAACATCTTGAATTAGATATGACATGTCTGAGTAAGATGATCCTCCTTCTTCCATAGCCATTCTACTCATCTCACCAACTTCTCTTGCTCTCGTTCTTCGCCTTTTGCCTTCTTCGTTATCATCCATCAGTGATTCTATTGCCTTCTTCACTCCTTATTTCTTCACCAACACCCAACTTTCTCTTCATCCCCCTACCTAATCGGGGCCTCTATACCAACCCGAGCCCCGATCCTCAAAACTTCTAAAATCATTTTTTCATTAAAGAACTGCTCGGCGAATAAAGGCCATGTAATCATTGGTACACTGGAACATACTCCTTGATAGCGATTTTACCACTTGTAAAACAAAGGGTTAATCCATAGAAAATTCTTGCAAGAGAACAAGTGTTGTAGTATAGAATGGCTCAAGCAAGGTCGATCTCCTCAGGGACTGGTATAAACAATTTATGAGCTTTTGTGTATTTAACTTAGTTAACTCTAAGAACTACACTAATTCAACAAAACTAAATACTATTGTACGTGACTTAAACAAACATTTAAAAAGGGAAATGGCTTATAGAAATAATAATTCAACTAAACAAAACAAGCAAAATGAGGAAATTCAAGATAAAATAAATGATTGAAGAAAAATAGATTGACAATATGCTAGAGTTCAACCTTTACCAACAACACTTCTACGTAGCTCTTCCAATTGCTTAAGTAATCGAAAACACATATGCTTTGAAGGTTGGGTTTTCCTTGTGTATGTTTTACTTGTGATATTCAAGTTAAAATGCATACCACTCCATGCAATTTATCCATGACATTTGGATTAAATATAAACATGAATGATTCATTAATCTTGATGAAAATCCTTTTGTTAAACCATGTAATCCCTAAGAGTATGATATTTACCTTAAGAGAAATTACAATCCTCAATCACAAGAAGCATAACCAATTTTAACGTGACATTCGTTCAAAATTGCATCCAATGACTTTTCTAAGCATCCTAATGGTGATCAATCATCAAGACACATAGATAGTTTAATTTAGAGATTGAAAATATCAAAGCAAGCATGTAACAACACTTAAGCAATTGAAAGAGAAATCTACGTAATCATGTTGCGGCTCATGGCCTCACTCTAGCGAAAAGAAATTAGTTACACATAATTATTTGAATACGTAAGAAATTATCCATGAAGATTCCAAGAAGGAAAACAACCCTTTTTACAAAACAAGCTCTCCGATCTTCTCCTCCTTTTCTGCTATGTTGCTCTCTGCAACTCTCTACTCTGTAAGTCTCATCAGAGCTGCACACCTTTATTTTATGCTGCAATGAATACTCCTCTGCTGCTCCATTCTGTCCATCCTCCCTTCTGTCATTTTCTTCATTTGCTCTCTGCCCTTTAGTTATTGCCTTCAACAAAAGGCAATAATTGTCAAAACCAACCAAAGCTACAAGTGGAAGACCAAACAAACTCCACTTCATAGTGGGCACCCCATGTTCTCCTCTTTTCTACCATCTTTTCTTTCCTCTTTCCGGAAATGCCGTGTGTTCCCTCCACACTTTTATTTTATTTTATTTTTTTCTTCTCTTTCTTTCCCACTTCCGTGTGCTCCTCCCTTCATCCTCACTCTCCCACTTTGCTTTCTGATTTCTTTTTCAAACACCACCCGTGGAGACAAGCTCCACTTCCAATTCTTTTGTTTGTTTTTATTATTTCATTTTCTCCTTTTTGCTTGAAATTGATCCTAAAGCAAATTTAACTGCACACTAACACAAGGTAAGGTAAAATGCAACCATTTTAACACAAAAACATCACAAAGACTTTAGAAATGGATGGTATAAATGTATGAAATATATGAGTGATCAAATACCACCAAACTTACATTTTTGCTAGTCTTCTAGCAAAACAAAACACAAAACAAAACCACTCAACTAAGACTAGATTCAACAACTTAGTAGCCAACTTCTCAATTTCGATTTCAGAGATAAGTGCTAACCATGAAACAAACAGCCAAGAACTAAGCAACAAGAGCTCAAAATATCATCCAATAGTTAACCAAATTTCCTTCAAACAAAACGTTGAAATGTCATGTGTGAGCTAGCCATGTCAATGCAATTCCAAGCTCCTTTAAATCATCATATGCAAACATGTGAACTTCTCACAAGACATACGCTCATTCACTCATAAGTTTTGGTTAATGTGTTTCACTCAAGTGATCTCATTGTACATGCCGCCATATGCTTGCTTGTCCACCTAACTCGCTATCAATATTTAAGTAATACCTTGGATCAGTAGGACTTTATTACGGTTGTAATGGGGCTAAAGGTGATAGGCTAATGAAAGACAGGATATGGAAATCAAATTTTTTGAGAAAGTACACTTTAGTAGTTTTCCAACACCTCAATATCACACCACCTCAAATTGAAAGCAAAATAATAAAACCTTGAGCACCTGTTACTCCCCAAATTCAACTTCAAAAGGAAATTTATACTTCGCAGACACATTTTCAACAAATCAACACTCTCCAATTTTTTTTTTTTTTTATTTATGAAAGAAACAAATCTGCAAAGCTATGCATAAATCTGCAAAAGCTACATCACCCATCAAATTCACATTTCATTGTAATACACATGCTCCATCCATCTTTCTACATAAATGAAACCCCCAAGAGCACAACCCATGTAATACTTTCTCAAAACAATAAGGAATCGATTTCTGTGTATGGGCTCAACTCCAATATCGGAGCAAGGTAAAGAGATATGTCTAACAAAGAAATAGCTTAGTTAAAGGCTTAATGGGCTACTATGGATAAACATAGCATATAAGGTAGGCACGAAAGGCTCAAACGATCCAAAGATGGCCTATATCACTTCCAAGTTATTACATGAATTGATTGATTAATGAATCGAGAAGTATAAAGCAAGTTCTAGAGATACATGTACAGTGAGATTATATGCACAAGAAGGAATGAGATTGATGCATAATGGTTCAATCATGTATAGGCTCAAAAACTCACAAGGTTTACATAATCTCACATGATTCACATATGAAACGCTAAATCATGCTCAAGTTTCACATTGACAAGACTAGGCACATTTATTTTTCAAGTTGATTGCTGGAAATCACAGTTAACACAAAGACAACGAAAAGAACTTAGACTTCTTGAAAGTAAGAAGGAAATTAAGATCAAATCTCATCATTAAATTGAGAAGTAGCTACAAACAATAACAAAAATGCAAAAAAAAAAAAAAATTTTTTTTTAAAAGAAGTAAACTAACGAAATATATTTCCACCCCCAAACTTAATTATAGCATTGTGCCCAATGATAATGAAAGGAATTTTGAACAATAAGACATAAAAAATGGAAGGAAAGAAATACAAAATGAAATAAAGACACATAAAGAAAAGGAAAGAACACACCAATTTGTGTAGGCGAGGAGAGCAGCAGTAAAGATGCATTTTTGTTCCATGGTAGAATTCCAAATCATCCCCAAACTTGTTTCAACACGTCCCATTATGCATAAAAAATGTGTGAGTAACATGTGGGATTAAGAAACTTTGCAATAAGTTGTGGTAGAGACTGCAAAAGCATTACTTTCGTCACTGATGATAGCACGAGGTACTCCAAATCGGGGAAAAATAGTATTATGCAAGAAACCTAACACCACATAACTTTTGCATGTTGGAGAAGCTATTGCCTCCACCCACTTAGAGACATAATCAACCGCCACCAAGATGTAAAGATTGCCATGTGAAGAAGGGAAAGGTCCCATGAAGTCTATACCCCAAACATCAAATAGTTCAATCACCCAAATACTTTGTTGGGGCATCTCATTTCTCTGAGAAAGATTTCCAACTCTTTGACAATTATCACAAGCCTAGCAGCATAGGTATGCATCTTTGAATAAAGATGGCCAAAAGAAACCACTCTGTAAGATCTTGGCCGCTGTCCTTCTTGGTCCAAAATGACCACCACATGCATAGTGGTGAGTTAATTTCAAAATGCTTTCTTGTTCTTCTAAGGGGACACACCGACGAATGATTTGATCTTGGCAATGCTTGAAAAGGTATGGCTCATCCCAAAAGTAGTATTTTACAGTGGAGAGGAACTTCTTTCTTTGTTGGTAGCTGAACTCTAATGGTATTTCTCCAGATGCCAAATAATTTGCGATGTCAGAGTACCATGGTACTTATGAGTAACCGCTAGAAGTTGCTCGTCTGGAAAGCTCTCTTACAGGGGCAATGAATCTGCCTCATCAGTGCTTGCATTTACTAATCTTGAGAGATGATCCGCCACAACATTCTCACATCCCTTTTTATCTAGGATCTCCAAATCAAACTCTTGCAAGAGAAGGACCCATCGAATCAATCGTAGTTTGGCCTCTTTTTTAGACAATAAGTACTTGAGAGCAGAATGATCAGAATACACAATGACTTTAGCACCAATTAAGTACGATCGAAACTTTTCAAGAGCAAATACCACTGCAAGTAATTCTTTTTCCGTAGTGGCATAATTCAGCTGAGCATCATTCAAAGTGCAGCTGGCATAATATATAACATGGGGGAGCTTGTCACGTCGCTGACCAAGGACAGCACCCACAGCATAATCGGAAGTATCGCGCATGAGCTCAAAAGGAAAGGTCCAATCTGGAGCTGTTATAATTGGGGCTGATGTGAGAAGATCCTTCAATTTGTTGAAAGCATCATGACAATCTGCATTAAAATCAAAACAAGCATCTTTAGCAAGTAAATTACAAAGAGGACGACTAATTTTGGAAAAATCCTTGATGAATCTTCGATAAAAACCAGCATGTCCCAAGAAAGATCTCACATTCTTCACAGAAGTTGGTGGTGGTAATTTGGCGATCACCTCAATATTTGCCTTGTCGACCTCTATTCCTTTTCTTAAAATTAGATGTCCTAGCACAATGCCATGCTTAACCATAAAATAGCATTTCTCCCAATTTAACACAAGATTAGTCTCCCTGCATCTTTCCAAAACCAAAGACAAGTTATCCAAACATATATCGAAAGAATTACGAAAAACAAAAAAGTCATCCATAAAAACCTCAACAATATTTTCAACCATTCTAGAAAAAATACTCATCATGCATCGTTGGAAAGTGGCAGGGGCATTGCACAATATAAATGGCATTCGTCTGTATGCAAATGTACCAAAAGGGCATGTAAACGTTGTCTTCTCTTGATCCTCAGGGGCAATTGGAATTTGGTTGTACCCTGAATAACCATCTAAGAAACAATAGAAAGAATGACCAGCTAGTCTCTGAGCATCTGATCAATGAATGGCAGCAGAAAATGATCATTTCTAGTGATGTTATTGGGTTTTCTATACTGAACACACATTCGCCATCCGGTGCTCATCCTTGTAGGCACAAGCTTGTTGTTATCATTCTTCACCACAATAATACCAGTTTTCTTTGGAACCACCTGAGTCAGGCTCACCCATTTGCTATCCGAGATTAGATAAATGATACCTGCATCGAGTAACTTCATCACCTCAACTCTTACAACTTCCTTCATGATTGGACTTAGACGTCTTTGAGCTTCAACAGTTGGTTTAGTCCCAGCCTCCATAAAAATCCTATGCATGCACAAAGCTGGACTAATACCCTTTATGTCAGCAAGTGTCCACCCCAGAGCATCTTGATACTTACGAATGACACTTAGTAATTTGTCTTCCTCCGTGTCATTAAGATCAACAGCAATAATAATAGGCAAGGTCTCGTTCACCCTGAGATGAGCATACTTGAGGTGGCTCGGCAGTAGCTTAAGCTCTAACTTCGGAGCTTGCTCACTTGAAGGAAGAAGAAGCTGCTTAGGCACTCCAAGGCTTTCATAAACATGTCGGCCACTTTGGATTATGAATTGGTGCACTATCCAATGCAGCAATGACATCCACCACATTTTCTTCCATAGATAAAATAGCATCATGGTTGGTGAGGCAAGTTAACAGCTCATCATTAGATGATCGTGAGGCAAAGTTTGCATGCACAATCCCATCCAAAACATCAACACGAAAACACTCTTCAAGTTCAAGAGGACGCTTGATAGCTTCAAAGAGTTTGAATACAACTGACTCTCCTTGCACTCTTAAGGTTAAAGTACCTGCTTCAACATCAATAAGTGTCCGGGCGGTGGCCATGAACGGTCAGCCTAAAATGAGAGGCACTTCCTTGTCTTCCTCCATGTCAAGTACAATGAAATCAGTTGGGAGATAGAATTTATCCACTTTAATAATCACATCTTCCAAAATACCCAAAGGATAGGTCACGGACCTATCTGTCAATTGAAGACTCACATATGTCGGCTTGAGTTCTCCTTCACCTAATTTTTGAAAAACTGAATAAGGCATAAGGTTAACACTTGCTCCTAAATCAATCAATACTTTATGAAAATCAAGACTACCAATACTACAAGAGATAGTGAAACTCCCCGAATCTTTCTTCTTGGGTGGTAGCTTATGTAAGAGGACAACACTGCATTGCTCAGTTAAAATTACCTTCTCGTATTCCAAGAACTTTTTCTTTTTAGAACATAGCTCCTTTAGAAATTTGGCATATGATGGGATCTGTTTAATAGCATCTAATAGAGGCAAATTAATTTGAACCTTAGCCAACGTCTTCATAAATTCAATGCATTGTTGATCCTTGGAACGTTGTTGCTGTCGTTGTGGAAATGGCAAAGGTGGCTTGTATGGTGGCTTGTCAGAAGGTGCAAATAAACTACCAAGGCCTTTTTCCTTGTTTGCATCAAAGTTGGGTCGAGATTGCACTTTGTCACTTGCACTAGGATCTGGAATACCTGCTACAGAAATAGCCTTTGACCAAGACTTTGGCTTCATGGTGCACCACTTCTCTGTTGTCATAGCACTTGCCATTTCTCTGTTGTCATAGCTCTTGCCACTTCTCTGTTGTCATAGCTCTTGCCAATTCTCAATGTTCGTATTACTTTGCAATGTTCCATCCCTCTTGGATTTTGCTCAGATTGCTCTGGAACTTTCCTTTCTCTCTTTCATTGAACATGGTAGCAAGCTGTCCAACTTGAGTCTCCAAATTTCCCATTGATGTCGTGAGATTCTGAATGCTAGTTTGTGTATTGTTGGTGCTATTAGAGTAAGCGGACATATGTTGAGCTAGCTATGACATTTGATCTTCAAGAGATGGTTTCTTAGTCTCACTAGTTGATTGGTAAGATTGTTGGTATTGACGTGGCTGTTGGTTGCCACCCCAACTAAGATTGGGATGGTTCTTCCACCCAGGATTATATGTATTTGAATAAGGGTCACTTCTGGGTCTAATGAAATTATTCACCATATTCACATGCTTTTGCACAAGCTCAGGGTAGCTATCCTTGTTAGGGCATTGAGTGATGTCATGAGTTGTCTCACTACAAATGATGCAAGCTTCTTGGGCATTGGGCATGGAAGAGACTTGCATTAAGGCCGCAAACTTGGCATTAAAATTCTTCTCCATTTTAGCAATTTGAGCATAAACATTAGGAGAACTCTGAGAAATCTCAAAAACTCTCCTCTTTTGTGTTTGTTCTTCTGTCCATTGTTGGGATTCAGAAGCCATCATATCAAATAACTCAAATGCTTCCCTTGCTGATTTTGACATTATTGACCCTCCAGCAGATGCATTCACTTGACTCTTGGTGGTGGCATTAAGACCATGTTGTAATGCTATTGGCAAGGCAGAGAATGCAGCCACGCCTTGGCTTTGTCCTTCAAAGAGAACGGAAACAAGCGTAACTTGATAGCTTTAGAAGAGAAACCTCTGATTATGGTGTTGTCACATGCCTTAATAAAATCAGCCAAATGCATGTTGGGATCACTGTTTGGCAACCCATGAAAGGATGGCAATATGTTGAGGATGTGAGGTTTGATTTCAAAGGTTGTCCCATCTTCCACAGCTGGATATATAATGCACCTTGGCACTGCATTGACTCTCACTGCCAATGAATTCCTTAAAGGTTGACCTGCTGCAAGTAAGGCTAGGGCCATGTGTACAACTGGTGCCAAAGGTTGGAAAATAGATGTGTTGCTCTCAGGATCACATAACAAATCCTTAAGAAAAGTATCACCAATGTTGGAATCTTGTGCTAAATATTTTTCTCTAGCTAACTTCCTTGCACTTCTCTCTGGTTCAGGGTCGTAAGGAATAAGTACTTGATTCTTGGACTTTGTTCCAATCACCATATACTACACCTGAACAAACAATAGAAATATTAAGCCACAATAAAAATAAAAGTAAAATAAAATAAAACTTAATAGAAACTAACTAAACAACAAAAAGGAAAAGAAAGTAAGTAAACCTAGATGAATCAAAAACACGGTTTATGCAAATTGGCAACCACTAGTTAGTTAAACAAAGACAAAAATCTCACACCACACATCCACTGCACTTAATCAAAGATCGAAACTCAACTAAATTAATTGCTGTTTTTTTTAATTTAATTATTAAGAAAAATAAGACATAAACATAAGCATAAGAAAAATAAACACAAAAGCTCAGGAATTGTTGGCACAGTCCCCAGCAACGGCACCAATTTCTTGATGGCGATTTTACCACTTGTAAAACAAAGGGTTAAACCATAGAAAATTCTTGCAAGAGAACAAGTGTTGTAGTATAGAATGGCTCAAGCAAGGTCGATCTCCTCAGGGACTGGTATAAACAATTTATGAGCTTTTGTGTATTTAACTTAGTTAACTCTAAGAACTACACTAATTCAACAAAACTAAATACTATTGTACGTGACTTAAACAAACATTTAAAAAGGGAAATGGCTTATAGAAATAATGATTCAACTAAACAAAACAAGCAAAATGAGGAAATTCAAGATAAAATAAATGATTGAAGAAAAATAGATTGACAATATGCTAGAGTTCAACCTTTACCAACAACACTTCTACGTAGCTCCTCCAATTGCTTAAGTAATCGAAAACACATATGCTTTGAAGGTTGAGTTTTCCTTGTGTATGTTTTACTTGTGACATTCAAGTTAAAACGCATACCACTACATGCAATTTATCCATGACATTTGGATTAAATATAAACATGAATGATTCATTAATCTTGATGAAAATCCTTTTGTTAAACCATGTAATCCCTAAGAGTATGATATTTACCTTAGGAGAAATTACAATCCTCAATCACAAGAAGCATAACCAATTTTAACGTGACATTTGTTCAAAATTGCATCCAATGACTTTTCTAAGCATCCTAATGGTGATCAATCATCAAGACACATAGATAGTTTAATTTAGAGATTGAAAATATCAAAGCAAGCATGTAACAACACTTAAGCAATTGAAAGAGAAATCTACGTAATCATGTTGCGGCTCATGACCTCACTCTAGCGAAAAGAAATTAGTTACACATAATTATTTGAATACATAAGAAATTATCCATGAAGAATCAAAGAAGGAAAACAACCCTTTTTACAAAACAAGCTCTCTGATCTTCTCCTCCTTTTCTGCTATGTTGCTCTCTGCAACTCTCTACTCTGTAAGTCTCATCAGAGCTGCACACCTTTATTTTCTGCTGCAATGAATACTCCTCTGCTGCTCCATTCTGTCCGTCCTCCCCTCTGTCCTTTTCTTCATTTGCTCTCTGCCCTTTAGTTATTGCCTTCAACAAAAGGCAATAATTGTCAAAACCAACCAAAGCTACAAGTGGAAGACCAACCAAACTCCACTTCATAGTGGGCACCCCATGTTCTCCTCTTTTCTACCATCTTTTCTTTCCTCTTTCCGGAAATGCCGTGTGTTCCCTCCACACTTTTATTTTATTTTATTTTTTTCTTCTCTTTCTTTCCCACTTCTGTGTGCTCCTCCCTTCATCCTCACTCTCCCACTTTGCTTTCTGATTTCTTTTTCAAACACCACCCGTGGAGACAAGCTCCACTTCCAATTCTTTTGTTTGTTTTTATTATTTCATTTTCTCCTTTTTGCATGAAATTGATCTTAAAGCAAATTTAACTGCACACTAACACAAGGTAAGGTAAAATGCAACCATTTTAACACAAAAACATCACAAAGACTTTAGAAATGGATGGTATAAATGCATGAAATATATGAGTGATCACTCCTTCTATTGTTGAGTTCCAACCACAGTGAGTAAAGAATCCTGCAATTGCAGGATTGGAGAGTATAAGAACTTGTGGAGCCCAACCCTTGATCAGAAGACCTCTCCCTTTGATCCTTTCCTCAAATCTTTCCTCCACTAACCACTTCTCTTATTCTAAATGCTTCTCACTTGTTTTGACTACCCAAATAAATGGCTGCCTTGAAACTTCTAAACCAAGGGCAAGCTCAATCAGTTGTGATGGAACTAGCCTACAATGGCTACCAAGACACGCATAGATAACTGACCTTGGTTTCATAGATTCGAGCCATTCCAAGCATTGCCTCTCATCAATTGAGGCTTTGTTGCCTCTAGAAAACCTGTCCATATTGTTCTTGTTGCACAAGGAAACCGGCCCAATGCACCAAACTTTTTTCTCAAGTACCTTGCTCAACTCCTCAGCACACCCATGCTCCAGTTCATCAAAGCTATTCACTACAACCGCATAGGATGTTAATTCTGCTTCTTGTATTTTGTCCCGAAAGTCATCTAAATCGGTCTGGGTAACAAATGTTCCAGGCAGCTGAGCCTTAGTGATCTCAATCCTATGGGGCAGCCCTGGCACCACAAAAGGTTCAAGGTCAGAGGTGACAGAATTGTGAGCATTGTAGGCTTTCACATTGTGAGAGCTCAACAGTGAGAAGCAGCACATCCCATGGAAAACAATCCTAGGAACATTGAACTTCTGAGCTGTTTTCGAAGTCCACCAGTGGGCCTTGTCCGAGATTATGCAGCTGGGATGAAGCTTTTGCTTGCGAAGATAGTTTTCGACCGGTTCTTGTAGCAAACTTAGAGCCTTATAAAATTTTCTGAGCGGGTCTCTTGAGGGTAAACTGTCAAGATTCTCACACCCAATTGGAAGTCCGACTTCTTGGCATGGAAATGGTATTTGCACAAGATCAATTGGAAGTCCAGATTCTTTTGCTCTAGAAATTGTCGTGTCGAATCTCGAGGCATTGTATGGAGTGGTGACCAAGCTAACCATCACCCCACGCTCTGCAATAAGTCTAGCCATGTCTACCATGGGCATCATATGGCCTTGTGCCATGAGGGAGATTAGGACAAAGTGAGGCTGCTTTTGCCTGGCTAGGGAAGCCATAGTAGGAAAAAGAAAATAGTGGTTTGCAACGCTTATCAGCTACTAAGATTAAACATATAAATGATACATTTGCATTTCCAAAAACTGGTTCAATATTTTGCAAAATGTCTCTTAATGTGAGCTTGACTTTGAATATTATACGGGGGTGATTGAGTCATATTCTCATGCAATTTCATTCCCTGCATGTCTCTAGTTCGTGTATTCTTTTCTTTGTTTTTGTTTTTTTAGGTGTAAAATACTTTAGGGTCCATTTAGATGATACTATTGTAATGCTTCTAGTGCATTCTTTTCTAGATTTTTGTTTCTTTTGATTACGTGTTAAAAACTTAGAACCCATTTAGATGACACGATTCAATATCCCTAGTTTGTTTTTTTTTTTATGTTTTTGTTTTTTTCAGTTACGTGTAAAACACTCTAGGACCCATTTGGACGATTCTATAATCGGGATATATTGACATTGTTTTGTTTAGACTATTATAATTCGGAATGTCAACATATAGACAAGAAGGAATTAAAAAAACAAATGATACCAAGCCCAGATCTGATACACCATTTGGACGAATTTGAAAGTGAGTTTTTGGTTTTTTTTTTTTTTTTTTTTTTGTGTTTTTTGGGGGGGGGGTGGTTCGATTGGTTGTCCAGACTCCACAAGGACAATATAATATTCCCATCGACAGCCACGTCGAATAAAGGCCCTTTTTGGGATATATTTTTTTTTGGGTAAAATGGGAACTAGTTGTAGAACCTACTTCAAATCAAACTTCAACTGTCCAAAATGTTTATTTTTTAAACTGAAAATATGATTTTAGTTCTTGAAACTTAATTTTCTTCCCATAAAATCCGACATAAGTTTTTTATTGGAATAAAACCCATTGACTAGATTCCACATCAGCAAATTCCTTAAATATATTTGACTTTACACATTTAAAAATTTTCAATGCCCAAAACACCCCTATTTGAATGTTTGATTTACATAATTAATTCCATACAAATTGTAAGGGAGAATTAATGATTTTACAAAAATAAAAAAAATAAATAAATTCATTGCATAATATATAATAACAATAAAACTTGCCTAATAAATGTAGTAATACATGCTTAGTTAAGTCAATAAAATTATATTTTACGTATAAATGTAGGTAAATTATTTCACACACACACATATATATAACAACAACAAAAGCATGCTTGACATACATAAAATTCTTGCAAAATAATTTACCTACATAATAAAGCAAACCCAAATATATGGAAAATAATATACCTACATAAAAAAATGTTATTATTTTATTCAATACTAGTTTACCTATTATTTGTACATAGAATAATAAAATGTGCCCAATATATATGATGATACATACAAAATAAAATACCTACATAATGAAGAAATGTTATTTGATTCAAAATTAATTTACTTACAAAATAAAGCAATTGTTTTTTTATTCAAGAATAGTTTACCTATTATTTGTACATATATCTTATAATAATAAAATGTGCCAAATAAATGTAATAATACATGGAAAATAAATTACCTACGAAATAAAAGAATGTTATGATTCAATATTAATTTACCTACAAAATATATGTTATTTGCTCATCATAAATTTAAATATAGGTAGATTAATTAGTGTAATATGTTTGATCATATATGTAGTATTGTGCATGTATATGTATATGTATATGTGTGTGTGTGTGTATGTGAGCGTATAGTAATATTATATATATAGGTAGACTATATATATAGTACTACTATACGTTCATATAGGTAAACTACATATGTGTACATATATATATATATATATATATATATATATATATATATGGAGCTTATGGTAGTAATATATACATTTGAACGCATATATATGTGTGTTTGGGGTAATAATATGTGTAATAATTATATTTTTATTGTAATTAAGGTGAGTAATAACATTTGTTGATTTTTATTTTGAATATTGTGGTACAAATTGTAAATATTTTGTAATTATAGGTCAATTACTTCTATATTTGGCAGTCATTTTTAAATTTGGGTTTTATTTGGATATTTATAACTAGGTGGGTTTTTATTTAGAAAATAAGAGTTGTAAGGGTCTATATCTAAAGAACCCTTTTTTAAATTGCACTTCATAGATCATCTTTGTAAAATATTAGCTAAATAAGAAATTTATAAAACATCTAATTGAATTCAAAGAAATTGACGAACATTATGTTATAAGAAATATTGAAATTTTATCATGAGAATCAAATGGTTAGTGATTTTGGATTGGATTAATGTTTTGCAATGATGATCTATTAATGAAGATTAAAAAATAGATAGTTGAGTTCAATGTGAAGTGAACAACTAGTCCTTATCTTCAAAAAAAAACCAAAAAAAAAAAACCAAAAAAAAAATTGAAATCTCCTTAGATAGACTCTGTATATCTTGTAATTTTTTACAATCGTCCGCATACAAGCATCATAAACAATCAGATGAGGCCAAATAGAAAGAGGCCTCCCATGCGTGAGTGAGTAATACCATCGTGGCCATGGGCCATGTTTATAGTGTATCACCAATAGTGTAGACAAATTAATGAGTAGGTAAACTCATTTTGATTGGCTTTGTGAACAAAGAATTTGATCCAACAATTAGGCAATTGAGTAGACAAATTCCTCTCTCAATCAAAGTAATAATAATAATGCTATTCATACCATCTTAGGTGGTATTTGATGTAGACATTCACAATATTTGAATTAATCAGAATTTTAAATTTAGTTCATTATTTAATAAATTAATAATTAAGAAAAACTAGTTAATTAAATGATGATTGTGGTATACGATAAGTTTTTCTCCTTCATTTTCTTGGGTTTTGAAAAAATTTCAAATAATATGTTTGTCCACATCAGATGTCACCTAAAATAATGTAGAAATATGATATAAAAATATAGTATGAATAACATTCCTCTAAATATTGGGTCAATTGCTATCATGTGTAAGAAGCGGATGGATCTTATAGATGTCTTGTTATTTGCTATCATTGACTTTGAAATATTCTAAAGCATAATATACATTACTTATGCAAAGAATTTAATAAAAGTTATTATTTGACAAAAAAACAAAAAACCCAAGACTGGGTTTGGTTTCTATCAACCCTTTACGAACCAACGGGGTTTCTACAACTGGCATTTCTACCCACAGAGCTTTGATTCCCATTGAACTCTATCTCATTGAAGTGGACATTATGATGTTACGTTTTGTCAAGTAGTTCAGTGAAGAGAAAGAGGCTCTTCTATATTATAATAATTTTTGTTATTTATGTACGTCTGTGCATGAATAATTTTAAATCCTCGCGAAGAAAAATCCAATGCTCTTTGTATTAAACAAAAATTTAAAGTATTTTACCAGTTCAGTAAAAAGAAAGAGGTGTAGTTTAAAGAATCTTGCTCACGTCCTTATGTTAATTAGCGATTGATAGTTTTGTGGGTCAACAACTTAAAACTTGTATAAGATAACCTAATTATGCACCTTGTATTAAACAAAGATTTGATGCAAACTTGTTCAACAAATACGCAAACTTGTTCAACAAATTGACAGGAAAACTAAGCATGCTATTGTTAGAATTTGGAATTTGAATCTGTGATTTTGTGTAAGCTAGGATTAAAACCTATTCTAATTAATCCAACAATGTAAGCTAGGATTAATACCGAGTCTTCAACAAATCAGTTTACAATTTATGCTTCAACGCCCCCTTAAATTGTGAACTGATTTCACACCAAGGAGATCTCTGAGATGATTAAACTGATCTTTTGCTCATGCCTTTGTAAAGATATCAGCAACTTTTCATTTGTGGGACAATGAACTAAAAATCAATCACTCGTTGTTGCAGTGCTTTCTTAATGAAATGATACCTTCTATTTATATGCTTGGGTTTCTAATGAAAATGGGATTCATAGTGATGCATGATTGAAGTTTTATCACAATTTAGTGTAGCATCAGTTTGAACTTCACCAAAGTCTTATAGGACAATTCTTAACCAACTGGCTTGTGTGTTAGCTTCTAAAGCACTGATGTACTCGGGACTCAACTTCAACAATGAATAAGGCTACACATTGCTGCTTAACTGAAACCCAAAAGAAAACACCACTACAAAAAGTACAAGCATTGTTAGAAGTGTTTTTCACGACCTCTTCTGAACCACTCCAATCACTGTCACAAAATCCTATCATAATTGTTCCTTTTCTTTTCTTGTATTCAAAGCCAAAATCCAAAGTTCCTTGAATATAATTGAGAACTCCTTTTGCTATTCCATAGTGCTTATTTGAGGGACAATGCAGGGCCTTGCTAGCAAACAGGCATAATACATTATGTCTGGTCAAGTTGCACTAAGGTATAACGTGCTCCCAACAACCTTTATGTATTGAGCTTGATCAGCAGTTCTACTATCATCCTCTTTTCTCATAGTCACTTGGAATTAGTGGTGTACTCATAGGTTTGCAACCTGGAGCCCAAAATTCTTCAACAGAGTTAGTCATACTTTCTTTGATGTATAAATATGCTTTCTTCAGTTTATGCGATCTAGAGATCACAACTAAATACATAAACGATGCCAAGAGTAAAAGTCAAAATAAAATAAATTAGAGAGCTATAGATTGAGAGATGAAACATTCTAACACTCAAAACCCAATAATTGTATAAAAGATATAAGGATTTGTGCATATTACACTTGTTTAAATCTTGAATTTATGGGTTTAGTTGTTCTTATGTTCTTGTTTGTAATGGACGACTAAGATTAGAACTAGTTCATAGACTAGATGAATGACAGCTTTTATAGTAGTTGTGTGTCTTAAGTTGTACACATGATGTGCACAGGAGTTGAGTCATGTTGTAGACGTGAGCGGGTTTGCAACTGTCGTCTTGCTCATTCCTATTTGTTAAGTAATCAAATCTAAGGAGCAACGCACTATATATTGTCTCTTCGTTCATCATCTTAATCAGTTTCTCATTTATTTTCAGTTTTCAATATAGAAAATCAAAGCTAATTCGAATACAGAACACTAACACATTTTGGCGGCAGCACGGTTGCAAAAATTGATATGAAATTAACTAGCACTCAAATTAACCCTCTTTTTATCAATTGTAGCAAAGTATGTAAGTAGGGATCGTTCTAGGCCGGGGATTAGGAGGGATTGCAAAATCACTTGAAAACTGACTCAAATACGTAAAAACAAGTTTAAAACACTAAACTAGACTCAAAGAATGCAAAACTAAACTTTAAAACACTAAAACAAACCAAAAGACTCAAAACAGCACCAAAACACTCAAAACTGCCTTAAAAACACAATCTGGGCAGTTTTGAACACTAGACACAAACTTGGACGAAATTAGGTTTTAACTTGACTCAAAACACTTAAAAACACAAACTAACTTGACTTCTAACTAATATGACTCAACAAAGAAAAGGGGGATTGATTTTGGACGAATTTAAAAACAAAACAAAACTTTGTAAACTAGAGCAGATTTTAAAACGAATTTGGCTTAAATGAATGGATGGGAAGCTAGCTAAGGGGTTCATCTCCACACATGTTATACTTGCATTCAAAACGATTTCCAATTGCTTTTCAATAACCCATGAATTCTCAACGCCCCAAGTTAATTAGGTCCGCTTAAATTAACCTTCAGATTTTCCTAACGTTATTGAATTGGATGATTGCATACGACAACCCAAAGCATTCCCCACAAGTCCCCTACATGATTGCATAATAGAGATACAAGCAAGAATCATTAAGTTCTATGAAAACCATAAGCATTGACGAAGCACTTGTTACTATGATTGCATGAAACTTATGCCAAGAATTTACTTAACGCGATTGAGATCATCAACCTTTACTACTTGTGAATATAAGTCCATAACGATTAGGTGAAATTTCCTTATATCCTAGCATTCAATTTATGCATGATAATTAAGCGTGCACTCTCAACCAACACACACAAATCAATGTAATTCACATAGATAAGTAAATTGAATTCACAACTTATGAAACGCAATTAGAAGTAATCAAATCATATCGCAAGCATAAACATGTATTTCGAATCCCCCCCTAGCCAAGGGGGGGTTTAGTTCCTCATACACACAAAACAAAGAGAATTGAATTTAAACATTGAAATCAAAGGAAAAGAAACACCTAGAAATTCCAGCGACGCGAACTTGAATTGCATGAACTTCCAAGCTTCCTTCTCCTCCTCCTTGGTGCGGCAAAGGGTCTAGGGACAGGTTTAGGGCCTTAGGTGGTGGAGAATGGATGGGGAATGGGTGATGGTGTTTAGGGTTGATGGGGGTTACGGCTAGGGATGAATTTGGGCAGAAATTATGGATTTTGGTGATGGGAAGGTGCGGCAGAAATCAAGGGTTAATTTCTGGCGTGAATGATTGTGTATGAGAGGTGGTGATCTGATCTAGGGGTTAATATGAGTATATATAGGCACTTAAAATCCTAGGGGAATCAGATATGGACTTGAATAACCCAAATCCACAAGGAATTAGGCTTAGAAATCAGAATCCACAAGGGAAAAGGTTCACCAAGGTGCGGCTGAATAGGGGGAGGAAGGATAAGGCTTCTAGAATGCCTTGCAAGGCAAGGAACTAGGGCATCTAGAAGCTAGGGTGCGGCACACATTGCTGCTATTAGGGAGAGGGCTTCTAGAAAGCCCCAAAACTGATAGGAAATGTAGGAAACTCACGGCAAGGAGGGGAACACTCTAGAAACTTCTCATTTATGTCCTACAACACTTAGGAGTCCTTCTAGCATTAGGAAAACATGTCTCAATCCTCCCTTGACTTGGAATTCTTCTCTTTCTTGGACTTGGAAAACTTCTTTGTTGCTGAAACTTGATGCCATTTGGATTTAACTTTCCTACTTCAAGTAGGAAACCTTGTTTGAGTAGGAATCTTCATCTTTTAGGAATCCCAATTCCAATAGGAAACCTATTTTAACTAGGAATCCTAATTCAACTAGGATTTCATCTTCAATTAGGGACTTTCCTACTTCGACTAGGAAACCGTGTTCAAGTAGGAAACATCATCTTCAAGTCTTCAATTTCGTCCATCCTCTTAGCTCCAAGCATATGATGTCCATTCCAAGCTCTAATTTGCTCCAAAAGGCTCCAAAATGCTTCCCTTTGCATACTTTGCCCTTAAAACCTTAAAACACATAAAACTAGCTTAAAAGACTACTTTACTAAGGAAAAACACTATAAACGCACAAGAACAAGCTAAACTAAGGCGCATAAATATGCTCCTATCAAATTCCCCCACACTTAGCTTTTTCTAGTCCTCGAGCAAAACAAAATGAAACAAAGTAAACAAACGACGCAAAACGAGTAAAACACAACCTAAACCTTCCAACAATCGCCTCAGGGATTTCCAATGCACATGACATGTTAAAAATCATCATTCCCACAGATTTTAGCCATCTTTACGCTTAAGCACATACTTAATCATAGTCACTACTCATTAGTTCACAAATAACCAATTAAAACGATGTTTAGAATGTAGTAACATGCCTTAGAGAATTTCCTCAATCCCTTACTAGATATGCACTCTATTTTCACTTAGATTTTCTAACTACACACCCTACACTAGTTATATGTGAGAAGATTGATGTAAATATGAAAACGAACGCTCACATATATGTATAACAAAGAAAGCACTTTTCGGAGTTAACAAGCATGTTAATCAATATGATCTCATGAATGGAATGCTGCTACTTAGATGCGAGAACCAGTGACACCATATGCTCATACCAATTTTAAACTCCACAAATTGAACCACATAACACTCAAGATTAAAGTGAAAGGTTGAAACGGGGCTTGGGGTATTGGCTAACAAAGAAGGGGAAAGGATAAACAAACGTTCTTAAAACAATAGTAAGCAAAGCAATGAAATTGACACTTAGAATTCACTTTAGCGTGCAGAAAACAACTTTAAACACAAAGGGGAATATGCATGCATACTTAGGGTCAATTGCAACTTTTTGGACCCTTTCTTCAACAACCAACAACTTAGAGCTCATTTTTATGCTCTTCCAACTCATTTTCATACTTTTCACAACTTTTTCTTTTTTTCTTTCTATTTTGCACGAATTTTTCTTTTTTTTTTTTTTTTTTTCTAACCCGTGCCCTTCTATTTCTTTTGGCACACAAAATTTCCTTCCCCCACACTTATGTTTCTGCACTACCACGATCAAAGGAATTCATCTTGAGTCATGCTTAACTACGTTCTAAGAACAAGGGTATGGATAATCCTAATCTAGGCTAGGTAAGGATAATGTGGGGTAACAAACAACATAGGCTAAACAAGGCTCAACGGGGTTAAACCTACAAAAACACATGCATGGAATGACGGCTTTTTGGCTATGGTGGTAACTACTAACTTCATCTTGAATATGTGTTATGCAATTCACTAACATGTTTTGAATGAATTTGGCATAAGTTCTAGCATTTGGAACTAAATGATGAAACGCCTTCTAAGTAGTAACCAAGCAAAGAATAATGAGATCATGCAACGACTTTAGAAAACAAGAATGCACAGATTTTAACTCTCCAAATAAACGTTTAGGCTCAAGTCTCACAAGGTTGTAGCGTTTGTTTGAGTTCCTTCCTTCAAGCACGTTACAAAAACTAATTTTTTTTCTTTATGATTACATGTGAATTCATAAGTTATAACCACAACCAAGCACACACAAAGAGTAAATCAAACTTTCATCCATTTTTATAACTCTCTTTAACAGTCATGCAATTACAAACCGAATCCTCATCATTGTGTTGGAATGTACCCTAAGACACAAACAAACACACAAAAACAACTCTTTTTGGGTTTTTTTAAAACAATTTTTTCAAATTTTTATGGGATTTTCGGATTTTTGAATCAAAACACACTAAAACAGCTTAAAAACACTTAAAACAGCAAGGAACAACATTTAGAAGTTATGAGTGATAAACCCTACAAATTAGCATCAAAACACTTTGGTTACCCCCCCCACACTTAAATCAAACATTGTCCTCAATGTTTCAAGCATAGACTCACACAAATAACAAATAAACAAACAAACAGCAACTAACACACTAATCATGGCAGAAACAAAATAAACAACAAAGAGAAGAGTTTAGGAACGCAAATCTGGAATTGGAGTGCTTTCTCGGTCTTCCTTTGTTGAATGCATGGGTTGCCTCCCAAGTAGCGTTTTCTTTAACGTCTTGCAGCCGGACGAAACGCCTCATCACTCCAGAGTAGGGCCCACGACACCCAAGGAGATGTCCTCCACGATTTGCTCCACAAAATTTTCATAATAGGGCTTCAAACGATGCCCGTTCACCTTGAATTCTTGTCCTGTGTTCAAGCTTTGGATTTGGACTGCACCATGAACAAAAACATTAGTAATAACAAACGGTCCAATCCACTTAGAACGTAGCTTACCGGGAAACAAACGTAAACGGGAATTGAACAATAGCACTTTCTGCCCAATTGAGAAGGATTTCCCACGGATCATGTTGTCATGGAAAGCTTTGGTCTTTTGCTTGTAAATGCTTGCATTATCGTACGCCTCGTGCCGTATCTCATCAAGCTCATTCAATTGCAATCTCCTTTGACTTCCCGCTTCATCGAGGTTCATGTTAAACTTCTTGATGGCCCAAAGTGCTTTGTGCTCCAATTCAACGGGAAGATGGCACGCCTTGCCATAGACAAGTCGAAAGGGGGACATCCCAATGGGGGTTTTGTACGCCGTACGATACGCCCAAAGTGCATCATCTAACCGTAAGCTCCAATCCTTCCTTGTTGGCCCAACGGTCTTCTCCAATATTTGCTTGATCTCTCGGTTGGAAACCTCAGCTTGGCCATTCGTTTGAGGATGGTAAGGTGTAGAAACCTTATGGGTGACACTGTATTTCCTGGTGAGAAGCCATGCCTGGAAATTATTGAAGGAATAGAGAAACAATAATAATATGGAATTGTTATTAGCACTCCAAAAATCTCATTTGGCACTCCAAAGTTTTTATAATTAGAAAGAAAAATATATTTGTGAGAAGTGTAAAATGAGATTTTTAGAGTGCTAATAACAGTTTCCTAAAATATTGTATGAATTGAGAAGAGGGTAGAACCTAAAAGCAGGCAGCACCTAAAAATAGATGATAAAAGTTAGGCCCTCGCTACCCAAACTAGTGTCTATCAAGTGTTTAACAATTTCATCAACTTAATTGGGGAAGTCGGCTTGCTATAGGTGGTAGCAAAGTGTACTATTAGAAATCGTCCTCTATGTTGTAGTGAAGAAGAAAACATAGCGATTAGTAAGCTAGAGAAGCTACAATTCGCTTGGCTCTACCCTCCTCTATCTGTCTAATTAATAATACAAGAAAAGGTTGTTTCCACTGTTGTACTTCTATGCGTAAACGGAAGTAAATTCTAATAAAGTACCAAATATCAATGTCGTAAACAAAAGCGAAAAAACAACAATCTCAAAATAAGAATACAAAAGATTTAACGTGATTTGGTGTAAAGCGTACATTCATGGGCGAAGTATGGCGAGTAACTAACAAACGAAGATTACAAAAAAGTGTTTGAACTCTCACAACCTAAATCGCACAAATTACAAACCCTAAAACAAAACGAGTAGAGAATCCAAAAACAAATAAAGAAGATTCTCCCAAATTACTCTCTAACTCATAAACTCACAAATTGACTCTAATCAAATTACCACACAAAATAAACTAACCCTAAGGTCCTTTTTATAGAGCATAGGACTTAGGTTTACATAAAAATCCTAATAGAAAGTAATTCCAAATCCTAATCAATAGGTAATTAACAAAATCTCTCCACCAAATAAGGAATCCAACCAGAAGTCAAATCCAAACTCAAATACAAAAACAAACAAAATAAGTAACACAAACCTAACTTTTGCATCATCCTAACTCTGAGATGAAAAACCCAGCACCTACTCCAAAGTCTGCCGAACCCCTTCACACAACCTAATAGACTTCTTGTACGTTTTTACGCCAAACAACACTTCTGTTCCGTTCTTGTTTAAAGAGCTGAAATAAATTACAAAGAAGATCCACATACATGTTGTCATGTACATGTCAATATTCAATCTAAGATCAATCGAGTTGTAAAAATTATTAAAGCAAATATAAGGTTGATCATAAAAATGACCAATATTAGGCAAGACATCAACTGCCATATTTTTTGTTTTTTGAACAAACAATATTATCTACACTAATGGGAAGGAAGTGGGCTTAACCTCACAATGAGATAACAATAATATGGTTTAAATTCGCTTTTGACGAGAATCGAACCTAAGACCTCTCACTTACAAGTGAAGAGGAATGTCACTAAACTGTAGTACTATGTGGCATCAACTGCCATATTAGCTTCCGTACCTGGATACTAGTAACATGAGGAATTTGCGAAAATAATGTCATATGACTTGTATTAATTACTGAAGAAATTCTCCAAGTAGCCAGAATCTCTTTCTTTATGGCATGGATAAAGGGTATTGTTCCATTCGATTTTTCAAGCACATTCTAGCAGTGTTTGTTTTTTTTTTATATAATAATATTTTGCCACTTAGTACTACAGTCTAGTGATATTCTTCTTCACTTGTAAATGAGAGGTCTTAGATTCGATTCGCGCCAAAGGCAAATTTGAACAACATTATTATTAGCCTATTGTGAGACTAAGCTCATCTTCTACCCTTTATGTAGATAATATCGGTTGCTTAATAATAATAATAATTATTTACTCATTAAGTAGGGTCATTTATTTAAATCCCATGTGTAATACCATAACAACATTGCAGTGTCTGCACTAGGAAATGAGGGACATCAACGGAACCCCACAATGGGCCAATTGTAATCGTTAAATGTCCAACTTGTCATATAAGCAACACAAATATAAGGCTTTTCACTTATCAGTAAAGATAAATATTAAAAAAAATAGTGGTTTTATTGTCATTTGCCACCCCCAATAAATTAAGGAATGTTGTAGTCCTATTAGATTAGGAATGTGATTGTGTAAATCCTAGTATATCTTGGAATATCTCTCATATTCCTATTAGGAGTAGATTACCTATTAAATGTTGTAATCATATAGGTTAAGGAATTAACCTTCCCTACTACTATAAATAAAGGCACAATAGGTGGAATAACGCACACCTCACAATTACACATCTCTCTCTTCTTCTCTCTATGCCGCACCTTCCCTCTCTCTATGACCTCCATAATTGTTCAGTAAATTATGCCTACAACACGTTATCAGCACGCTCTTGACGCTGCGCTAAAGAGAGTTTGATCTTCAATCAGGGGAGTATTACGTTTTAATAGTTCTTTTTATGATTACTTTACTATTTTATTGAATTGATCTACATGTTATGGATTCAATTTAATTTTTCTATGTTGCACATGATACAACACATTGGAGATGCAATTCCGATTTTTCAAGAAGGATCTCCTACAAGTTCAAAGGCTTTTTGTAATTTTCTGCCAATCAGGTATGCTTAAAATAAAGTAAGATATTTGAAACGACCTTGAAGCTTGAAAACATTCTCCATGATGCATGAACCCCCCCTATGTTTATATTTTCCTTCCGATATATATTGTATATGTTCATATATTTGTCAATATATATTTGTTTCATGCATTACGCAATTTTTGCTATGTGGAATTTGTGAGTCAAAGAATCGAAAGAAATTAGAAGCAATTAGGGTTTTTAAACCCTAAGATTGTTGGAAAAAAAAAATTGTGGCTGAAACGCACCAAGCCTGAAGCTTGGGTAAGCAACTAGACAGCCTTTATAGGCTTACTACTCGAATTGGACCAAGCCTGCTGCTTAGGTCCTTGGTTCATGGGTTTCAGCCCTTATACCGTTCCAGCAGCCAGCTAACGTGCTGAGTTTTTTCGCAACTCTGCCTACCTTTTAGAAGCTCAAAGGCTTGCAATTGTTGCTGAAAGGCCTTGACCCATTACAATTAGCAATTACATGCTGGGTTGTCTTCCTTTTTTTTTCGACCCAATGCCATAATTTGGCATCCCGTGCTTCTTAACCATACCCAAATATTTTTGGGATGTTTTTAGTTAACCTTATTAAGCTATAATTCACTTTTCACTTGGCCCGCCGCCAATTGAAGTTAATAAGACCCCCATGTCATTATTTTGCTTCTACGATGGACCCCGTATGGTCCCGATTTATTGAATTAATCAAAAGTGACATGCAGTTCATTAATCTGATAATGAATCCAAAGTTATTGACCTGAAGATCACTTTTGGACATTAACGATTCAATAATTTATTTCTCTTCTTTGAACCGTTGACTCACTTTCGTAGTCCTGAAACTCTCACACTTAAGTTCCCGAAGAAACTCAAATCCACTACATTTAGTTGTCTATTGCATTCTGTGTTCTTGCAAGAACCTCTCTTTTATGAACTAAATGTTCATAAACTAAATTGAACCTATAGTTTCAAATTTAGTGCCTTTGAAACCTGAAGTTTTCATAAAACAATACACCCATGAAAACCTGACATTTTTCATGAAAACCATGTCTTAGAACTCAAATGTTCTAACTTTGATGCATATGGATGTTTCATTCCTATAGCATCAATCATAATCTTGTTCCCTCTAATTCAGTGGATTGTCGAACCGTCACAAATTCAATTTTCCTGATTTGGACATTTCTACAAGATGTGAATCTCCACTTGACTATCAAGAAGTTGAGAAACCATTGATGCTAACAATGGTATGGAAGAGCTGAATAAGCCTCCATCATGATCTTCATTCGAAGACTTATACTCGAAGCATTACAAACAGAATTACCTCCTGAACAAGGATTTCATGGCTCTTTGGCTCCCTCTTACGAACCGTCTAATCATGAAAGATATTGCCTAAAGCACACCATGATTACGTCCATGAATGAGTACAATTATGAAGTTTATAAATCCAATCGAATTTTGACTAGAGAATACTTTTCTTATCCTTCCTTGTTTCTAACTCGCTCCTGAAGCAACAAGTGTAGAAAGCGAAAGTTTACCAAATTCTCGGATTTGATTACTACCACAAACATATGGTAGAATTAGGGCCTGCCAAGGTGTGGCATCATGCCCGAAACATGATCTTTGGTACTTAAGACCTAAAACTTCAATAATAAGGGATAGTATTCCTACACATTAACCCTGCAGAATCTACTTCCATCTTGATGGAATAGATCATTAGTTATGCACCTGTTCGTGCCCCTACCAATGTTGTTAAGGAGTACCATTCTCGTAGTCAATATGTGAGACTAATTTTGATATGGATGGCCTTGTTGGCCAAATCCCCTTAGTAAACAATTTACTTTGTGAACATTTTTCCATGTTCTTGGATTCACATTTGGTGTATGTTTTACTTATGGATAATCTTATTGATATTGTCCTTGAATATTAGTTAATTGAATCATGTTTCTTAATACATGCGACCTATTCAATTAAACATGTGATTAGGTAGGAATGTGGGAAAGTTAGTTATCTGGATGAATGCATACTACGCACACTAACTTTACACCTAAATCACATCTCTAACAATGACTTTAGGTCTATCCTACCTGATTAAGAGCATTGACACGCTCCTCATTGTATAAATGGTACTAAATCACCATTTTAGGGACCTTAAGTTCTCCCTGATGCTGAGTTTTTAAGGATATTCGAGATGACAATTATCATAAATGAAATCACTAAAGAAAATAGAGTGAAATATCTTTGTACCACCTCCAAAAATGAGCATGAAGCTTTGATTTAAGGCCAATAAGTTGTCTCCCAACTGGGAATACACCACATGTGGCCAGCTTGGAGCCTGGTGATTGAGCAATTTACTTGCTTGGGCATGACTTTTTGGGACACTTAGGTCAACTAATAATGCTACGACGCATCTCCTTACCCGAAGTAAGGATCTTGTGCCTACAAGCACACTCTGCAAGCCTGCTTATTAAGGAAATTGATTTCTATATCATTCCTTGCAAAGATACGAAACGACTCTCTTTTCACAGTAGATTCAAGGGAATATATGTGGACTAATCCAACCAAAACGCGGACCATATAAATACTTATAGTTTTGGTTGATGAATCGACAAACTGGTCACATGTTTGTCCACACACATTACTGCTAAACCTCTTGGCCGATTAAGGGTTCACCACCCTACTTATCCCATAAAGTCTGGGAGTTTGGATAATGCCGGAAAGTTTATATCGACGGTTTTCAGTGAAGTATTGCATGTTGTTTTGGGTTTATAATTGAACATCGAATTCCTATGATTCACCCTAAATAGCCTCGCCCAGTGATCATAAAGCGCAATTTAAATGATTGCCCGAAATTTGGTAACGTACCAAGTTTTCGATTTCTGCCTAGGGTTATACAATCCTTGTACGTAGTTATGTTGGTCTGCCTTGAGGCCCATTGCTACCTAATCTATATGACGTTATAGTTGGTTACTAGATATAAACTTGACAATTTTCGTATTTACGCATTTGGGTGTGCATTCCATGGCCAAGTTACGTTGCCGCAACATACCACCATGGGTCCTCAAAGAAGGATGTGTATCTTTTGTCGATCATGATTCTCCTTCACACTAGAGCTCTTCGAGCCCTTGCATGCAATCTTTTTACCGCTTATTTGTGGGTTGTCACTGTAATGAGACAGTCTTCCCGCCGTTAAGGGGAGATAAGAACGTCAATATTCCTAGAGCATGGCACGAATTTGCATGGACGTTGCCCACTATGTCTCATCTCGATCCTTATACTGCACAAGTGTGATAAACAAGTGCAATGAATTCTAGATTTCAGAATGTTGCTCGAAACGCATTCCTCTGATCTAGCTAAAGTGACGAGATCATACACCAGCTGCAAAGATAGACGTACTTAACGGACGTTAAGTCAACATCCCTAGAGGGTGTTCCGCCCCTATTAGACGGTTTGGATGCCCCCGTTAGACGGTCATGTACACTGGTGGATAGCCAATCAATCTGTCTTGGCCTAGAGCATAACAAATCATTCGGTTCATAGGATTCACTTTCCTAGAAGAGGAAGACACGGCAGAACAATGAATCTAAACTCGATCACTGTCTTAAATCATTTCCATCTCATGGGATTAATCCGAATTTATCTTGAGACTTAAAGTTCTTGGTCTAGTATACTAGTTTGGATGAGCTAAATGGAATTGAAATGAGATTATCATCAATGATGTTTTCACTTATATGGTAACTACTGACATAAATGAAAAGCAACAATATCAAACCGTGTTCCGTTGATTAAATGACAACGTAGAATTGATTGGACAACCGAAATTACAATCCAGGTTAAAATTCCTTACCAAAGTGTGTTTGGACCTGTCATTCCTACGCTGCCCAAGGTAACCTTATTGTGTTACAAGTGGGAAAGGAAGCGTTATGAGATGAATGAAATAGTGCGATATGATGCACGCCTTACGGTGCAAGGTTTCTCTCAAAACGTCTTGTAATTGATAGCAGCATGATGAAATGAGGTTAGTGTTTTCTCCATGGGGATATTAATACGGAAATTTACATGTAAGTTCTCGAAGAATTACATGGACTGGTTCAAATAGTTCCAACCCACGGAACATCCTCTTAACTTGTTTGAGGCGTTCACTTACAATCCGACGGATGTGATATACCCGTCTAAGTGATTATTTGATCAGTCAGGGATGAATTATGCCCTTACATGTTAAACTATGAAGTCTTATTCCGAATTGCTAGAGTTACAATTTATGTTGTTAACACGAATCTCACTAAGACTCCGGAAGAGCTTGAGAACACTACCTCACACCTGTAGATGAAATTTGAGATGAAAGATCTTGGGAAAACTCGTTTATTCCTTGACCTAAAGTTGAAGCATTGTTCTAATGGTATTTTGGTCAACCAGTCGAACTACACCCTGAATGTGTCACCTTTGAGTATACCTTTGATCGTCCATACGTTATATGCAAATGAGACCCTTGAAGATGTTATGGAATCCAAAATTCCATATCTAAAGTTCAACTTTGCGCTTCGTTATACTTAGTTCATTGTATTTAGACAGGACATCTCCTTCGCTGTTGATCTTGGTAAAGATGCAACAACACGCCTACACGCAACCACTAAATTGGTATTAAAGACATACCTTGAAGGTACTATGAGGGCTAATCCCAACACATCTCAGCGGATCCAACCCCCCTGATCCTCAAAATGATGCTTGCCTTGTTTGTTATGCTGACGCAGGTTACTTATCAAACCTGCACAAGGCAAAATCCCCAAATGGCTATGTCTTTACCATTAGTGATATCGTAATATCTTGGAGGTCCACAATATGACCTTAGTTGTGAAATCTTCAAATCTTTCCAAGATTCACCTCACTTCACTGCGCCACAAGTGAGACATGGTTAGGAGTTCTTGTTGAGTATATTCGAAGTACTTGCTATTTTCATCTATTGTTGAGTCCCAACGACGATCCATGAAGACTATGCCGCATGTATCAACCCGACCAAGCCATGATACATCAACAAAGTCAACGCCAAGACATATTGCGTCCACATCTACATCAACAAAGCATCAGGAGATTGTAGTCATGCAAGCTGATCCTAGACAACCTTGTCGACCTCTACACGACATCACTGCCGAAGTCAACCTTCCAAAAGCTTGTCCGAAGAATTGGTATGCCTAACTATTCATATGCAATGCTTGTAGTTCTCATTTGGAAGTTATGTCAAACTCAGGGGGAGTATCCAGAAGTATACTCACTTGATCTTAATGTACTCTTTTTCCCTACGATTAGGAGCATTTTTCCCACTAGGTTTTTGCTACCTAACTAAGTTTTAACTAGGCACCTATCATGGGATGATCATACCCTTGTGAGCTCTCTTCTACTTGCATCCAAAAGACGTATAGTTTTGACTTAATGCAACTTCTCACTTTTCTCCTTAGTCTATGAGTTTTTCTCCCACCTTGGGTTTTACCATAGCGAGGTTTTGTGAGTTTTACTTTTTATGCATTCTTCCGTTGATTTGAGACTCGCATTTGCTCATTGTGTCGACAACTTCATCAACTGTACTTGCTTCATAACTGAAGACCTAACACACCATTTACTTGAGTATTTACACAATCAAAGGGGAGTGTTGCAGTCCTATTAGATTAGGAATGTGATTGTGTAAATCCTAATATATCTTGGAATATCTCTCATATTCCTATTATGAGTATATTACCTATTAAATGTTGTAATCCTAAAGGGTAAGGAATTAACCTTCCCTACTACTATAAATAAAGGCACAATGGGTGGAATAACACACACCTCACAATTACACATCTTTCTCTTCTTCTCTCTATGCTGCACCTTCCCTCTCTCTATGGCCTTCATAATTGTTCAGCAAATTATGCCAACAACAAGGAAACCTTTCTTAAATTTTAATAGAAAAAACTTGTTTGATCTAACTAAGGACCAGTTTGGAATTGGTGTGTTTTTCTAATAAATTGCTTCTGTTGTGCTTTATGAATAACTAGCTCCAAAATAAAGCAGTTGAGCGTTTGATAAACTGTATTTTTAAAAGTGTTGTGAGCATGAAAAGCAGTGTCTAGAAAGATAAATAATGTAATAGTTTAAAATTAATGAGCTTCTTACATGAATTCAAAACATTTTAAAGGCTCAACTCCGCTTTTTATTATAGCAGATTTTAAAAGCAACCTACAAGATGCTTTTAAAATCTGTTGTTTGGAGATCATTGCTTTTAAAATAAGCAGTATATTTTATTTTTACCAAACATTTTTTTACTACCTAACTTTAAAGTGAAGCAGTTTTTCATAACAGAACTGGAAAATAGAAAGGGAATGGGAAATATAAAGGAAGAAGTAGAGAGAAAATCAAAGGAAAAATGAATTGAGAAAGCTTGTATTTCTGAAGGAAAATGATACACTTGATTGATCGATTCTTACACCAGTACTTGGCTTATATAGCCTCTTTGTGCTAACTAACTCTAACAATCAGTCCTAACAACCTGAATTAGTTACAACAATATTAACAGACTAAATGCCAAGTCATCATCCAAGTCATCAGTCTTTAATGTCTAATATTGCCATGTCATTAGTTGATTGCCAAGTCATCATCACCGTCAATATCCCCCCTCAATCTCAACTAGGATTTCCTAGTTGCAGATTGTAACAATGCTTAACAAACGCAGGACTGTGCAATCCCTTTGTTAGAATGTCAACTGCTTGATCATCTGTAGGAATATACACCACCTTCAGATCACCTGGTTGTACTCTTTCTCGGACAAAATGATAATCTGTGTCCAAATGTTTGATTCTTGAATGAAATACAGGATTGGCACTCAATGATATCGCATACATGTTATCACAATGGATCACAGGTGGATGAGGAAGAAAAACATTTAAATCTTTTAAAATATGGCGCACCCATGTAATATCTGTAGCTGTATGAGCTAATGCTTTATACTCAGCTTCTGTGGAGCTTCGGGAAACTGAAGTTTGCTTCTTTGACTGCCAAGAAATAGGATTATGTCCAAGGAAAACTACATAACCTGTCACTGATCGTCTGGTGTTAAGATCTGCAGCCCAATCTGCATCTGAAAATGCATTCAAACTTACTGCTGCAGTTGCAGAATAGCAAATACCAGCTTGAATTGTACCGTGCAAGTATCTCAGAATTCGTTTCACTACTGTTAAATGAACATCAGTTGGTGAAGTCATGAATTGACATACCGAATTCACTGCAAAGGCTATATCTGGCCTTGTGAATGTCAAATATTGAAGAGACCCCACAATACTTCTGTAGATACTAGGATCAGCCAATGGTTTACCTTCTGTCACAAGCATCGAATTATGAGGCTTGCAGGGAGTTGTAGCAGGTTTACATGACTCCAAACCTACTTTGTGTATAAGGTCCTTGATATACTTTGTTTGATTCACAAAGATATCTCCATTATCCTTATAGTCAATCTGTAACCCGAGAAAGAATGTGAGTCTGCCAAGATCTTTCAAATCAAATACTTCAGACAATTCTTGGATTGCTATATTAATCTTGGAAGTGTTGGAACCTGTGAGGATAATGTCATCAACATAGAGTAATAAAATCACAAGATCATCACCATCCTTCTTTGTGAATAAACTGGTATCTGATAATGATGCAGTGAACCCCATTGCAACTAGATAACTAGTGAATTTTGAATTCCAGGCTCTTGGGCCTGTTTAAGCCCATATAGAGACTTGAGTAACCTGCAAACAAGATTGGGATGTGAAGGATCAATAAAGCCTTGTGGTTGTTTCATATAAACCTCATCCTGTAAATCACCATGAAGGAATGCATTTTTTATGTCCAATTGTTTTAATTCCCAATGATTCATTGTAGCAAGAGACAAAATAATTCGCACTGTTGTATGTCTGACAACAGGACTAAAAGTCTCTGAATAATCCACGCCATGCTCCTGTGAAAACCCTTGGGCAACCAATCTAGCCTTATATATGGATATACTCTCATCTGCATTCTTTTTCAGTTTGTACACCCACTTACTCCCTACTATGGATCTGTCATTAGGTGGAGAAACTAATTCCCAAGTTCCTTGTGCTCTCAAAGAATCATATTCTTCTTACATTGCTTGCTGCCAGTGTGGTATGCACGAAGCTTTCCTGAAACTTGATGGTTCTGCAATATCAGTGACTTGAGTAACAAAAGAGAACCTTCCATAAAATGGTTCATCTTCTATTAAGTGGAGTGTATGTAGCTCAGGAAATGTGGCCAAATATGCTGCATAATTTCTCCTTGGAATTGTTCCACTTTTCAACCTTGTTACCATAGGATGCTGAGAAGCTGAATTTAACACAGATGTAGAATTCGCAGAATTTGTATTATCATGTGCTGAGATAGGAAGAATTACCTCCAATTGTGAGCTGTGATGGACAGGCAACAAGGGTGATGTGGAAGAAATTGGAATAGAGTGATGATGATGAGAAGTGTCCAATGTTGCTGAATGTGATAAACTTGAAGAGCTTGGAGTCCCAATCTCAGATATAGACTGACCTGCATTAATATGCCCCAGACTCTGTTGACTGTCTTGAGTTGAGGTAGAATGTGACAAGAATGCTGAATTATGATCTTCCATAACTGGAAGTTGGACCAATATTGGAACCTGTCTAGGCTTCTGTAAATCTGAAACCTTTTCTTTATGCTTTGCCAATGACTTCTGATATGGAAAAACTGATTCATCATGTATAACATGTCTTGATATAACCAGTTTGCTAGTTTGTAAATTATAACAAACTACGCCTTTGTAACCATTTGAATAACCTAGAAAAGGACATTGAGAAGATCTGAGCTGTAACTTATTGTCATTAAATGGTCTAAGATACGGATAGACAGCAGTGCCAAACACTTTAAAATGAGACAATTTTGGTACTCTGCCAAACACACACTGATATGGAGATTGCATTTCAAGAACTCTGCATGGCATTCTATTAATCAACATAGTAGAATGTGCACAAGCATGATACCAAAACTTAGGTTCCAAATTTGCTTCAGCCATTAATGTTAATGCAGTTTCCACCACGTGTCTATGCTTCCTTTCAGCAAGACCATTCTGCTGAGGAGTATAAGGACATGAAACCATGTGTTTGATGCCTTTATACCCCAAGAAATCACTAAACAGTTTGCTCATATACTCCCCACCTCCGTCAGATTGTAAACATTTTATAGTTATCCCAAATTGATTTAACACAAAGGCATAAAACTTGGCAAAAATATGGAAAGCTTCTGATTTATTCACCATGGGAAAAATCCACATGAATCTTGAATATTCATCTACAAAATTCATATAGTATCTATACCCTTCTATAGACTTTGTTGGAGATGGACCCCATACATTAGTGTGGACCTTATCAAAAAGACTACTAGCTCTAGTTTGTCTTATTGGAAATGGTTGCCTACACATTTTGCCTTGTATACAAGAAGAACACATGGAAATACAATCATTAGACTTTGTACTAACTGATATTTTTGAATCTGTCAACATTGCATTTAAGATCTCTTGAGATGGATGTCCAAGTCTCTGGTGCCAAACTGACTGTTGAACTGTCTTCCCCAAAAAAGCAGCACAATTACTTAACTGCGCAGTAAATGATCCTGAAAAAGTGCTCACTGGAATCTTGAATAACTCCCCATCATCACTCTTTCCTTGGTATAGAATCACCCTTGTGGCCTTGTCCTGTATAAAGAAGGTAAGATCATCACATATAAACCAACAAGCATTGTCTCTACATAATTTCTTAACTGAGAGCAAATTGACAGTAATCATTGGAACATGCAACACATTATGCAATTTTAATGAATGATTCGATGATATAGGAATAATAGAGGACCCCATATGCTTTACAGCCAAACTTTCACCATTTCCCACAACAATCTTTTCATTTCCAGTGTAAGGTGTAGCTTGATTCATTGCATTCATATTGGCAGTCATGTGATGTGTGGCCCCTGTGTCCACAATCCAAGTATCAGCTGCTGAGAAATCATGAGTTGTTGATGATGCAGATGCATTTTGCTGACCAATATGTCCTTGTGCAGTCATTGCAGTTAATGAAGATGATGGGGGAGCACCCTGATAGGAGAAATTGTTTCTGTGATACCACTCCAATGCAATTTGACCTCGTTTTCCACATATCTGACAGACTATAAAACCACCAGGAGTTTGTGTATTAATGTTGTCAGCTCTGTAGTAGCAATTTGGAGCAGTATACCCCCTTCTTGAACAAATCTGACATTCTGGAGAAACCGAGGATTTGTAATTTGTATTCCCATTCCAATAGTTAGTTCTTGTATTCCAAAAATTGCCATTCTGAGATTGCTTCCCATTTCCAGAGTAAGTGCTACTTCCATTGCCATCATATGAATTCCCATTCCTGTTACCATAACTTCCAGAGTAAGACTTTGAATTATTATTCCCATTATTGAACCTTCTGGAGTAGTTGTTTTGCCAATTATTCCTCTGTTGAAAGATCTGTTTGCCGTACCAACATAGCCAGAGCCTCCTGTAACATTAGATTGACTCCCATGATAAAAATCCCTATTAGAGTTAGAACTTTCACCATGTTCATATCCTCCTTGGAATCTCTATGAATTAGACCCTTCACCTTGCACCACCATTGCAGCCATAGAAGAACTCAGCGAGTGCATTCGTGTCTCAATACTTGCTTCAGCTCCAAGTAATTGCGCCCGGAAATCTTTTAAAGACATAGATGTTTCCCTAGCAAGAATAACAGTCTTGATCATCTCAAACTCCACAGGCAATCCAGATAATACAACAATCATATAATCATTGTCTGTAATTTTCTCTCCAGCTGAAATCAGTTGATCTTTTATACCCTTCAGTTTCAGCATAAACTTCTCAATAGATTCCCCACCTTTCTGGGAAGAATAAAACTCAGTTTTCAATTGGTTAATCCGTACCACAGATATGGATGCAAACCTGTCGTGCAAACAGGTCCAAGCTTCATGTGACGTTTTGCATCCAATGACATATTCCATCGCATCATCCGATAGCCTAGCAATTAATAAACTGAGCAACACCAAATCTTTCTTGACCCAATTCTTGTATGCTACTGTAATTTCATTTGTGACACCTACCTCAGTATCAATCACAAACCTTGGTGGACATGGCGATTCACCAGTAAAATGATCAAACAAATCATAACCCCTTAATACTGACTGAAATTGGTAGCTCCATTTGACAAAGTTGTCATCTTGAAGTTTCACAGTCAACATCCCTAACAACCCTTCAATTTTCACAGAATCAGACATGATTGACTAATCAAGAAACACCCCAAAAAGATTCAAGAGCAACCAAGAATTCAACACTACAACAGAAAAGAAGAAATCAACAATGCTTATCAATACTGCACCTCGGCTTTGGCCTTATAAAATGCAGCAAAATCCAGAAACTTTACGAAGATCAACCCAAAACAATTTGTATACAAGAAAGATTGGCTTCGGCCTTTGTAATCTTTCAACTTCTAATACTTTTCATCCTCATTCAACAAACATGGCATCGGCCTTGAATATCATCAATTTTCAACTAAAATTCTTACTGAGACAATTTAACAAACAGTTCATCGACATAATTTCTGAAATAGAAACTGAAAACCTGAGGTCGCCCAGAAAATTGCACCATTGAAGAACACCAAGCACAAATCACCAATCACCAAACAAGCAGATAGACACAGCGGAAGACACACCATAGATCGTTCCTCGGCGATGATACCATCATAACAGAACTGGAAAATAGAAAGGGAATGGGAAATATAAAGGAAGAAGCAGAGAGAAAATCAAAGGAAAAATGAATTGAGAAAGCTTGTATTTCTAAAGGAAAATGATACACTTGATTGATCGATTCTTACACCAATACTTGGCTTATATAGCCTCTTTGTGCTAACTAACTCTAACAATCAGTCCTAACAACCTGAATTAGTTACAACAATATTAACAGACTAAATGCCAAGTCATCATCCAAGTCATCAGTCTTTAATGTCTAATATTGCCATGTCATTAGTTGATTGCCAAGTCATCATCACCGTCAATAGTTTTTGGTGGAAAAAAAAAAAAGACAATACCAAACTGATCCTAAAAACAACAATTTATTCCCCTACTCCTGAAGTCTAAAACAATGCATATTAAAAAATAACTACAACTGAGTGCATCATGAGCCCTAGATTCGGTAGCAACAAACTAAAAACTGTGAAAATCCGACATGAGTCCCAGCCGTCCTAAGTTTGGCTGGGTTGGTACGTAGGTTTTCACTCTTTAGTATAGTTTATGCCCACATGATACCACTTCTTTAGCCGCCATTGATACTGCATTCCAACTTCTTCGACCATGATTACAGATCAATACACTATACCATTTGAGTGCAGAAAATTAAGATATATTCCATTAACCAACATGCTAAATCCACAACACTCGGTACACTTGCACATATAACAATCCATAATCCTAATATGGTGCAACATGTGGTCTAATATCCATATTCCTAGGTAACTTCTCCGTTTCCTTAATTATAATAGTTTTGAACTCTTCCGGCCTCTCCCCTTAATAATAATAATTTTTTTTTTTTAAAAGGGCCCAACATGCGTATTGAAGTATAATACTAATATCTTAAGCTTCCATCATGCGTATAACCCTAATATCCTAATACAGTACACATAATCCTAAAATCTCTCTTCTTAATTAGTTTGTCTCACTGCCATTATTTCCTTGTTGCATGATATCTTGGATTAGCAGTGTAATGTTTAGGTGAGAAGATCCCCCTTCTTCTACTGCTCTCCTTGCCATCTCTCCCAACTCTCTGGCTCTCTCTCTTCTCGCTTCGCTTTCTTCTCCATCCATCAACTTCTCTACGGCCACCTTCACATTTTCCTTTTTCACCAACACCCCAATCTTCTCCTCCTCTCCCCACTTCATTGGATTTTCAATCCCAACTCTCACTGCAATTTTCAGAATCTGTTCAACAAGTTTCTCATTGAGAAACTGATCTCCGAAAAGTGGCCATGTGATCAAAGGCAGGCCGGCGCATATCCCTTCCAATGCTGAATTCCATCCACAGTGTGTTAAGAACCCTCCAATGGCAGGGTGTGACAATATCAGTGTTTGCGGAGCCCAACCCCAAATCAACAGGCTCCTGTCTTTGGTCCTCTCCTCAAATCCGCTTTCTGTAATCCATGTCTTCAATTCCTCTGTTTGGCTACAGCCCCTTACAACCCAAAAGAACGGCTTATTCGATGCCTCTAACCCCAATCCAAGCTCCATCAGTTGTTCAGACACTAGGTTACACAAACTTCCGAGACAAACATAAACTACAGAGCCTGATTCACGACAATCAAGCCAATCCGAGCAGTGATGTGCATCAATTGCAGCCTTGTTACCTCTTTGTGCCTTATCCAAGTCATCTTTGTTGCACAGCGAAACTGGGCCAATGCACCAGACTTTATCCTTTCTTGCCTTCTTGTATGCTTTAACATATGCTGGTTCTAATTCCTCGAAACTATTCACGATCATCCCGTATGACGCCATCTCAGCTGCTACCATCCTATCATTATAATCTTTCACGTTTTGTGTCACTGCCCCAGCTGGAAGCTGAGCTTTGGTGATCACAATTCGATCTGGCATCTCAGGCAGAACAATGTACTCCGAGTCAGAAGTTACATTTTCAAGTATATTGGATACCCTCAAATTATGAATAACCAAGAAAGCCAAGCAACATGTTCCGCCGAAAGATAGCCTTGGAATGTGAAACTTGCGAGCAATGTCGATTGTCCATGGAAGACACATGTCAGAGATTATGCAATTTGGCTTGGGGGTCATCTCTTCAAACACTTCCTCCACTTGCGGTTGAAGCAGGGCAGTGGCAGCAAAGAAAGTGACTGCCAAGCCGTGTGAAGGTAGCATGTCAAAGTTCTCGCAGCCTTCTGGCAATCCAGCTTCTTCAGATGGGAATTTCAGTTGAATTAACCGGATAAGAAGCCCGGAATCGATGGCGCGACTAATAACTGTTTGATAACGGGCTGCGTTGCGAGGGGTAGTGAGTATGGTGATAACGATGCCTTGCTGAGCCAAAAGTCTAGCAATGTCGATCATCGGGATCATGTGGCCTTGAGCCATGAAAGGAAACAAAACAAAGTGAATCTGCTGGTTTTCTTTATGAGAATCCATGGAAATTGAACAAATAACAATGCTAGGAATTAAGGCGAGGTCGATGAGTAGTAATATATACAACATTACTGAGGTTTATCCGATCAGATTTTAATGGCTGAGGCTGAGACTTGATTAAAGTTTAGTGGACAACGATAGATTCTTTAGCTTTCACTGTCCTCCCATCCCTTTCTCTGCAACTTATTTGGCATTTCTGGAGTTACGTGCAGTAGTGGCCTGACTTGCTACTGAATTATTATTCTAGTTGAAATTGATCCCTAAATTTTTTTTTCTTTTTACAAATTAATCCCTTGAACTATTTAAAACCAATTAATTAACCTCTTGTTGTTAGATTACAGAATCAATTCCGTCAAATTCAACAGCAAATTAGTCATTTCATTATTAATTGTTATTTGTCGGCTATAACAACCAATAAAATTTTGACATATGGACACAAAATAATTCAAAAATATATATCACAATGAGAAAACTTAAAAAACCAAACATTTACATAACGGGCCATCTCACATTGTCATTACATATTATTTGTTTTTCACATATCATAATTACGTTGTTAATTAGAGTTGACAAGTAAGAATTGATAAAGGAAAGACTAATTTTCCTTTAAATTTGACGAAATAGTGGGTGGAATCTACCGACAAAAGGGTCAATTGACTTATTTCAAATAGTTTAGAAAGTTAATTTACTAAAAAATAATTCAGGAGATCAATTTCAACTGGAATAATAGTTCAAGGGGTCAAATGATGGTTTAGCCACTAGAATGGGACACAGACACACTTACGTGAAATAGCTTCTTGGTGCAGTATCCCTTAGATATAATCAGACGATTTGTATTTTAAGATGCTTAGCGGGTACCAAATAGAAAGAGGCCTCTCGTGCGTGTGTGAGTAATACCATCGTGGCCATTTTTATAGGGTATCATTAGGGATGGGCAACGGTTATGGCGGGCGGGTAATCGCGGTTATTTACCCATAACCTTTTATGTTCATACCGGCATAACCGTTTACCCATTAGGTAATTGCATAAACGGTTATACTTATACCTATAACCGTTTATAAACTATTAACCATACCCATAACCATGTACCCATTTAACCATAACCATTTACTCGTTTTTGAACCCGTTGGACCTTTTTTTTACCCATTTACCCATTTTTTCACCCATCTACATGTTTTTTTTTTTTTTACAACTTGAAAATTACAAAAGAAAAATTTGTCATCATTTTCGTTTTCTGATAATTAAACACTGTTATAAGTACATTTTAGCATGCATTTCTCTATTTTAATCATTTAAGTCCTCATACAATTCTAATAATTGAAATAATAGTTTACGAACAATATTTCTCTACTACACCCAAGCAAGTCTTTAATTATAATCCATATGATTACAAAGTAAAGCTTCTAACAAACGCTGATACTCCTATAAGAACTTACAAGGCCCTGCTGATAAGCTCATATTTATATATATTTTACATAAAATTCACTTGTCTTTTCTTATTTAGTTTCTTATATTTTTGAGCTATTTACTATGTTTTTGTGTTTTGTGTGATTTATCAAGCAAAGAAAAGAAAAGTAGCACAAGTGAGATATTAAGTAACAAATTCGTCAAAACTGCCTGTGCAGATTAGCTGACTTTGGAAGTATGTTACGAACAGCTCAGGATGAATGAGAGAATGAACCTTATATTCTTGGAAAGCTACGGATGTCTATTTTCTGGAGCAATTTACGGATTGTTAATATCATTTTTCTAGAAGAAGTTATGGGCATTGTAACACTAAAAGGTTCAGAAAAGGGCTAAGAATATTTGGCTAATAAAATGAGAAAGTAAAGGCACTTGTTTTGTGTTTTGCTTTGTCATCAACACTCAGTAGAAAATGGGGTTATGATTTCACTCATTTCGCTTTGGAGCAAATGGAAATGCACAGCTAGAAAGAGAAGGCACAGCACATGCAAAGGGAGGAGACATCAAACAGCTCTCACACACATGCAAGGATGACATACACACACATGCACACTGCATGGACAGGTTGGAAGGCAGAAAATGTGTTTGTTTTGTGGTTGAAATGATGAAGAACATGTGTGTGCAAGTGTAACAGCTAGTACAATGTGGAAATGATGATTACATGGCAGCACACACACATGGGAAAGCAAAGAATGCACATCACATGGAAACACACGGCACATGGGCAGAAAATGGGTGATTTGTGGCTAAAATGATGAAGAATATGTGTGTAAATGTAAAGGAGAAACATGGCAGAAAATGTGTTTGTTTTGTGGCTGAAATGATGGAGGTCATGTGTGTGCAAATGTAAAGGGAAACATGGACATCACACACCCATACAAACTGCACATGCAAGGAATTGAAGTGGTCCTCTCCTTAGCCTATAAATACATCCATCATTCCCCTTCCTAAGGACAATCTTGATCCATCAAAAGAGCTTCATTCACAAACACAAGTCCCTTGCCGTGAGCTCCATTCCATTTCATCCATACATTCAAACACATCTCCATACATTTCCATTTTCCATGCCGTGAGATCCATTCCATCCATCCATCCAAGAAGCTACATTCACAAACAATTTCATCCCTTTCCTTGCCGTGACCTCCATCCATTCATCTAGCCATACTACATCTCACCAATCCATACACTTTCATCTCTTAGCCGTGAGATCCATTCCATCCATATATCCATACACATCCTAGACACTTGCGCTGCAACAAGGTGGTGAAAACAAAGGTCCTTGGCGTTTCAAGCTTGGAACTTTGGAGCGTTTTAGGTGTATTTCGTTCTTGCTTTCAATGTCTACTTTGTTATTTTCTAATTTTGTTGCAATTATGAGTGGCTAAACCCATATTTGGTTAGGGGGAAGTTTGAAGCCATGAACATGCTTGAGATATGAAATCATTTCTTCCAATTGTGATTTGATAAGTTGTGATTGCAATTCAATTATCTATTTTCTTCATAACTGATTCTTGTATGTTTATTAAGGATGCATACTTAGTTTTCATGCATGAATTAGATGCTAGAATATAAATGAGTTTCACCTAATCATTACAAGTTTATATTCATGAGTAGTGAAGGTTGCTTGTCACGATCGCGTTAATTGAATTCTTGGCAAACGTATCATGCATTCATAGTTACGATTGCCTCGTCAACACTTATGATTTTCACTAAACGTAATGATATCTAATTGTATCTTTATTATGCATTCATATAGGGGACTTTTAGAGAATGATTTGGGTTGTCGCATGCATTCATCCAATTCAATGAGTAAAGGAAAATCTGAGGGTTAATTTGTGCATCACGGTTAATCTGGGGTGTTGAGCATCATAGTTTATTGAAAATCAATTGGAAATCAATTCATGTACAAGTGTGTCCTGTGTGAAGAACGGACCTCTAGCTAATCCATCCATTTCTTAAATTCGCTTTACAATCTGTCTAATTTTATAAGTTATTTGTTTGTTTCGAATTCGTTAGAACCAAAATCCCCCTTTTACTTTGTTGCTTCAAAGTGTTAAATTTCTATTTCGTTAGTGTTTTTGAGTGCTTTGATTCAAACCAAAACACTAAATTCATCCAAAGTTGTGTTAGAGTCAAATCTGCCCAGTAAGTGTTTTTAGGCAATTTTGAGTGTATTTAAGTTGTTTTACGTCTTTAGAATTTGTTTTGAGTCCCTTGAGTCTATTCAAACGTTTTTAACTTTGTTTTTATGTTTTTGAGTAAGTTTAGAGGTTTTAGCAAGCCCTCCTAATCCCCGGTTTAGAATGATCCCTACTTGCATTTATACTACAATTTGACAACAAGAGGGTTTAATTTGAGTGTTTAACTTTCATCGCATCAAATTTTGGCGCCGTTGCCGGGGATTAGCAACTTTGCTAATCCCCCGTTGTTTATTTTTCATGTTTTTTGTTTTAGTTACTGACTTTGTTTCTATTTGTGTCTTTTAGTTTTACTTATGATATTTGATTTAGTTTTGTTTCCTTGATTTCAAGTACTAGAGAAGTAAGATATGGATTTTGCTACCATTCAAGCTCAATTGGCAAAACTTACTTCTCAATTGTCACAATATGCCGAAAGGACAACAATGCAAAGTGTCCCTACAGATGGTGTGTCCTATGGCAAGGATATCCAACTCATCAATGTTCTCAATTCGCTGCGAATGAAGTTGCTTGGGGTTATCAAGGCCATAGCCAATTAGGGGACAACATGTTTTCCAACGCTTACAATTCGGATTGGAGAGATTATTCAGATTACATGTGGGGAGAACCTCAACAATTCCAACAAGATGGGTATTGGCAGCAAAAAGAGGAATTCTATTCAAGACCTATGCAGCCACCACAACAATCTGCCCAATTCAATTCAGGTACGTCTTTGGATAATGATATGTTTAATAAGTTACTCACCTCTTTGAACCAGGAAGTAGAAAATGGAAACAAAGAGATGCAAAATCAAGCCAAGAAGACGGGAGAAATGGAGAAGCAAATTGGGCAGATTATGGAGTTCATGGCACAAATTCAAGAGCAAAGTGAACTCTCCAACTCAACTATTGAAAATTTGAAGAAAGATTTTGAAATCCATGATGCTGTCACTTTGGGAAGTGCTATGGAGGTTGGAGGTGAACCGAAGACATCCAAACCAAGCCAAAACATGGATGAACAGTTGCTGCTCGAAGAAGAGGAGAATAACAAGGCCACGGCAAGGGAAGAACCACCCTTGCCGCAGCCCCATATGCCATCTATGCCGTCCACTACAACCAAGGTAAGCCTAAATTCAATTTGTCCTGACCCCGTTTCACCAAATGTCCTTATTCCTTGTAGGATCATGCAATCCAAGGAAGAAAAAGGTGAGAAAGGCATCTTCAAAACCTTTCCAAAGAATCAAGAGCAATAAGCGAATGGGGAATGTCTAGAATTCATCAAAGAAGATACACTTGAGACGAAAATTCCCAAAAAAGTTGGATTTTATGACACAGGACAAGTCATAACTCTTAAAACACCAAATCTGGCCAAGTCCCATATCTCTGCAACCTTCAAAGATGTGGTGTTCGTAATTGAGTTTGTGTTGGAGCAAGCAAGTAAGCCATCTTCTCCAACTTCGATTTTAGTATATACTAACTTGCTGATTTTGATGATTCAGGCACCTACACTAGAATTTAAACCATTGCCGGATCACGTCAAGTATCACCATCCATTCAAAGATCAATTCCATGCTATGGGCCCTATCCAAGTTTAGAAGGAAGTTTCATCCGGCTGGAAGACGTTAAAGCAAGCGCTTCTTAGGAGGCAACCCATGTATTCAAATAAGGAAGATTTTTGAATCGCTCCACAATCAGTTTTGCGTTTCTAAAAACCTTCCCTTTTCTGCAGTTTTATTTTGCCATGATTGTCATTTTTATTTGTTGCTTGTTTAATTGTTTTTTGTGTGGGTTTATTTTTTTAAACACTGATAGATATGCAAGGTATTTTTACATTCATTTTCATGAAAAAAAAGGAACATTAAGCAAAAAAAAGCTACAAGAGGGAGCCTTCACAAAGGCTGTTTAGGAGAAGTCTCAATAGTCGGCGGAGCCCCAGAAGGAGGAAGCATCGGAGGTTGATCATTTGGAGCTTCATTACGCGGTACAGCCCCAGAAGATGAAGGCAAATGTTGTTGGAACAAACCCACAAACCTCCGATGATCAAGTAAAATCTAACCATCAGATTCCTGCATCTGGTCAATCTTCTTCTTCATGTTTGTAGCATAGTTATGTGCGAGCATGTGCAAATATTTATTCTCATGCTTAAGCCCTCTAATCTCCTGCTTGAGACTCATCACTTCAGCCGCCAATGATTCAACTTGACGAGTTCGGGCAAATAGGCGTTGGGCCATATTAGACACGGAACCTGCGCACTGCACACTGAGAGCCAGAGAATCCTTAACAGCCAACTCATCAGACCGTTTGGCAAGTAGTCTGTTATCTTTGGGAGTGACAAGGTTCCTGGCCACCACCGCAGCTGTCATATCATTCTTCATCACCGAATCCGCAACGGTAAGGGGACCAGTAGGGGATATGGAGGATGGGCGCCATATGTTGCCCGAAGAAGGCGGGACTGCCTCTTCACCAAAGTTCAAGTCAAAACGACAGTCGGAGGGGCCAGACATTTTCAGAGGTGTTAAAGAAAGAAGAGGTCGGACAAGTCAAGATCGTAGAAGTGCAAGAAGGGAGTTTTTACAGGCAGAAATTCAAGTGTGCTTTGAACGTCCTGTGTTTGTTTTGTGGCTGAAATGATGGAGGTCATGTGTGTCCAAATGTAAAGGGAAACATGGACATCACACACCCATACAAACTGCACATGCAAGGAATTGAAGTGGTCATCTCCTTAGCCTATAAATACATCCACCATTCCCCTTCCTAAGGACAATCTTGATCCATCAAAAGAGCTTCATTCACAAACACAAGTCCCTTGCCGTGAGCTCCATTCCATTTCATCCATACATTTAAACACATCTTCATACATTTCCATTTTCCAAGCCGTGAGATCCATTCCATCCATCCATCCAAGAAGCTACATTCACAAACACTTTAATCCCTTTCCTTGCCGTGACCTCCATCCATTCATCTAGCCATACTACATCTCACCAATCCATACACTTTCATCTCTTAGCCGTGAGATCCATTCCATCCATATATCCATACAAATCCTAGACACGTGCGCTGCAACAAGGTGGTGAAAACAAAGGTCCTTGGCGTTTCAAGCTTGGAACTTTAGAGCGTTTTAGGTGTATTTCGTTCTTGCTTTCAATGTCTACTTTGTTATTTTCTAATTTTGTTGCAATTATGAGTGGCTAAACCCCTATTTAGTTAGGGGGAAGTTTGAAGCCATGAACATGCTTGAGATATGAATTGATTTCTTCCAATTGTGATTTGATAAGTTGTGATTGCAATTCAATTATCTATTTTCTTCATAACCGATTCTTGTATGTTTATTAAGGATGCATACTTAGTTTTCATGCATGAATTAGATGCTAGAATATAAATGAGTTTCACCTAATCGTTACAAGTTTATATTCATGAGTAGTGAAGGTTGCTTGTCAGAATCGTGTTAATTGAATTCTTGGCAAACGTATCATGCATTCATAGTTACAATTGCCTCGTCAACACTTATGATTTTCACTAAATGTAATGATCTCTAATTGTATCTCTATTATGCATTCATATAGGGGACTTTTAGAGAATGATTTGGGTTGTCGCATGCATTCATCCAATTCAATGAGTAAAGGAAAATCTGAGGGTTAATTTGTGCATCACGGATAATCTGGGGTGTTGAGCATCATAGTTTATTGACAATCAATTGGAAATCAATTCATGTACAAGTGTGTCATGTGTGAAGAACGGACCTCTAGCTAATCCATCCATTTCTTAAATTTGCTTTACAATCTGTCTAATTTTATAAGTTGTTTGTTTGTTTTGAATTCATCAGAACCAAAATCCCCCTTTTACTTTGTTGCTTCAAAGTGTTAAATTTCTATTTCATTAGTGTTTTTTAGTGTTTTGATTCAAACCAAAACACTAAATTCATCCAAAGTTGTGTTAGAGTCAAATCTGCCCAGTAAGTGTTTTTAGGCAATTTTGAGTGTATTTAAGTTGTTTTGCGTCTTTAGAATCTATTTTGAGTCCCTTGAGTCTATTCAAACGTTTTTAACTTTGTTTTTATGTTTTTGAGTAAGTTTAGAGGTTTTAGCAAGCCCTCCTAATCCCTGGTTTAGAACGATCCCTACTTGCATTTATACTACAATTTGACAACAAGAGGGTTTAATTTGAATGCTTAACTTTCATCGCATCACCTTTATACTAATTTTGCATTGTAGAACATAGACGAGATTAGACATTAAGTATATGATCCTCAGATGAATAACACTAAACTAACAAATCAAACGAACAAAGATGTTACTCCAGTTTGAATCACTAAGCCCTAACTTATACAATCCAATTGTTCCGATCAAGTCAATGGACAAACAAATATAAAAAAGGGTAAAAGATTGTTTACTACCCTCATGTTTTGTGGTTTTCAACATTTAGTACATCAAGTTTTTTTCGTCTCAGATTCATACTTAAAGTGTAAATTTTGGGACAGTCTTATACATCCGTTAGTCAAACTGTTAAATCTGCCGTTAATTGTGACGTGGCGCCCATGTGGACAATGACTGGGCGTCACGTGTCATCCACGTTTTTTTTTTCTTCCTTCTTCTTCCTTCTTCTGCAACTTTTTTTTTCTTCTTCCTTCTCCTTCTTCCTTCCTGCTTCTTCCTTCCCCTTCTTCTCCTTCTTCCTTCTTCTTCCTCCGAATCTGGGGAAGTTTTTATTTTATTTTTCTTCTTTCTTCTTCCTTCTTCCTCCTTCTTCTTCATCCTCCGATTGCAACCTTTTTTTTCTTCCTCCTTCTTCCTTCCTCCTTCTTCCTTCCCCTTCTTCTCCTTCTTCCTTCTTCTTCCTCAAAATTTAGGGAAGATGAAGGTTTTTTTTTTTTTTTGAGGAAGATGAAGAAGAAGGAAGAAGGAAGAAGGAGACGAAGGGGAAGGAAGAAGGAGAAGAAGAAGAAGGAGAAGAAGGAGGAAGGAAGGAGGAAGAAAAAAAAAACCCTTCATCTTCCCCAGATTCGAAGGAAGAAGGGGAAGGAAGAATGAGGAAGAAGAAGGACAAAAAAAAAAAAAAAAAAAAAACCTTCATCTTCCTCAGATTCGGAGGAAGAAGAAGAAGGGGAATGAAGAAGGAGGAAGAAAGAAAAAAAAAATTCCCCAGATTCAGATGAAGAAGAAGGAAGAATGAGAAGAAGGGGAAGGAAGAATGAGAAGAAGGAAGAAGGAGAATGAGGAAGAAAAAAAAAGGTTGCAGAAGAAGGAAGAAGAAGGAAGAAGAAGAAAGAAGAAAAGAAAAAAGAAAAAAACGTGGATGACACGTAGCGCCCAGTTAGTGTCCACATGGGTGCCACATCACAGTTAACGGGAGACTTAACAGTTTGACTAACGGATGTATGAGACTGTTCCAAAATTTACACTTTAGGTATGAATATGAGACGAAAAAAACTTGATGTACTAAATGTTGAAAACCACAAAACATGAGGGTAGTAAACAGTCTTTTACCCTATAAAAAAACTAAACCTTCATTGCCTCACAACCTCCGTAGAAACCCACTAGAGTGAATTCTCTTAATTCTGAGTCTGAAGAGGAGAGATAGATAAGCGATGGAGATGAGAGAGAAAGGGCAGCGAGGAGGGAGAGATGAGCGGGGGACGAGATGTTTAAGACTCTGAGTCCGGAGAGATTGAAAATTTAGGGTTTAAATTTTTTTTTTTAATTTTACATATATTAAATTAAATGGATAAATAGATACCCGTTATAACCGCGGGCAATAACCATAACCGCCAATTTAAATTTCACGGATAAACGGTTATACCCATAACCGTTTGTTCGTCTAAACAGTTACCCATAACCGTAATCGTGAACTTTAAATAGACAGATAACAGCGGTTACCCAAACTCATTGGTATTTTGTCCATCCTAAATATCACAAATAGCGTAGACAAATTAATGAGTAGGTAAACTCATTTTGATTGACTTTGTGAACAAAGAATTTGTTCCAACAATTAGGCAAATGAGTAGACAAATGCCTCTCTCCATCTAAAGTAATAATCAATAGAAAGAAAGACTTGGTCAATTGCTATCATGTGTAAGATACGGATGGATCTTATGGATGTGTTGTTATTTGCTATCATTGACTTTGAAATATTCTAAAGCATAATATACATTACATATGCAATGACACTCAACCGTAGACTGGGTTTGGTTTATATCAACCCTTTACGAACCAACGGGGTTTCTACAACTGTCATTTCTACACACAGAGTTTTGATTTCCATTGAACTCTAGGAACCCGGATCCTCTCCAGATGCCAATAATTTGAGTTCAAGGATCCAACGATTCGGATCGTTAAAATTTGATTAAACGGCTACAATTATTATAACTTTTAAAAATATATGTAACCGTTGGATCAAATTTCAACAATCCAAATTGTTGGATCCTTAGGCTCAGATTTATAGGGATCCGAAGAAGATCCGGGTTCGAACTCTAGCTCATTGAACTGGACATTATGATTTTACGTTTTGTCAAGTAGTTCAGCGAAAAGAAAGTGGCTATACTATATTATAATAATTTTTGTTATTTATGGACGTGTGTGCGTGAATAATTTTAAATCCTCAAGAAGAAAAATCCAATGCACCTTGTATTAAACAAAAATTTTATGTATTTTACCAGTTCAGTAAAAAGAAAGAGGTTTAGTTTAATAGAAAACTAACCAAAACACCTTCAAAAGTTTCACTTTAATTATAAGGACAAAATCTTTTTATAATACCCAAATTGGGCATGGGAAAGAGGATAAGGAAGAAAAACAATTCTGAGAAATCACATGCAAACAATGCAAACATTTCTGAAATATCACATGGATGACCAAAATAAAGGCTCTATGAGACAAATCATGCAGCAAATTCACATGCAAAAGGAGACAAGCAAGATCACATGATCACATTTCAGAAACAGTGCTGACAATTTCAGCAACAATAGAGGCAAAGTGACAAATTACAAGTACCAAGGAGATGTCCATACCATTACCATTGTATTTTGATTTAGTCTATATAAGTAGAGTTTCATTCATTGTAAATCTCACTTCTCTCAACATCTGAAAAACACCATTCATACACTCAAGCATTCGTAGCCTTCATAGCATCCTTGTAAACACTTCTTTGTAATTATTTTTCTTGTAAACATTCCATATATCAATAAAAGTTCAAGTGTACATATTCAAGCAATCTCCAAGTCTTAAGTAAGTTTTTTTTTCCTTCTGTACTGTGTTTGTTTAATTAGACTTCTAGTCCAAAACAGGGAAACACTATTGTGGTTATATTATTAACCTGCTAAGCTGACGATCATACTTTGTTCGAGCACTCTATTATAGTTGAATGTTTACCATACAAATAACTGGATATTAACCAGAGTACCTCTGAATTCTTCGTACCTCTGAGTTCAGCCGTTAAGGCCTTATGCTTGTACTGTGAGTGGCCGTCATGCTAAAACATGTCGAGTTCCATGTGCAAGGTTTTATGTCTAGTTGTTATAATAGTCATCCGACTGTTTAACCAAGCATGTGTTGCGCATTTGGTATCAGAGCCTAGTTTAGCATTTTAATAGTATAATTATAATAGTAAAGTACCTTGAGGATAGAAGTCATTGATACAACTGATATCATATTTGTTTATTACGTATGAACAACATATATTATTGTCCCTGTAGACCTTGTCAACCATAATTACCAGGTATTTATTGTCCCAGACATCCAACTATAACTAGCATAAAGAGAAGATTAGCATATATATCCAAAAGAATTATCAGTACTTTGAAGAAGCAAAAGTTTTATCTTGGTTGTCTTGAACATCCTTTATTTATTCGTAAATATAATAACACAGAAATGCAGCATAAAGTTTTAGAAGCAAAATGAAAAACAAATCAAGTTTTAGAGACCTTGAGAGAAGAAAGAGAGTTTTTAAGAAACCAGTTAACCGTAACTCTAGAGAAATGTAGACTGTAGTTTATGATAGATTATCTGAATTTAGAAATTAGTGAACCTCAAAAAAGAAAAATAACTCTAGACCAAAATAGTTTAGTTTGTTATTTTCCATTGAGAAAGCACAATCATATTTTGCATAGTGAAGAAAACCCACAAGCCAATAGTATTGTAGATCTTATTATTAGTCAAGCAGAAAATATAAAATTAGAAAATAATAGGCATAATCTTTTGTTAAACCAGTTGTTAGAGCATTTTCAGAAAAATTCCATAAAAATAATTAGACAAAATTTAGATTATATTACATCTCAGTTAGAAGATAATAATAAAAATATTCAAAGGTTACCGAGCAAAAGAGAGGTAAAAGAGTTTGTTGATCTTATAGCAAGAAGAACTTAGATCATTAGAAATAGTTGAGCAGCTAAAATTAGAAGTTCAAAAAATTCAATTAGTATAAAAAGAGTTAAGTGAACAAGTAGATAAGTTGCATAATAAAATAGATAAATTATTAGTTTAATGACAGATTCTAGAACTAGCAGAAAATATATTCAAGCTTTGAAAGAAATTAGTAAGTTAGATAAAGAACTAGTAGGTTTAACAGATTTTTCAACACAAGTATCCAATAGTAATATTCCCATTAGGCAAAAATAATTTGATCATTCAATTAGTTTTAAGTTTGGCTGAAAAATTAGATCAAGGAACAAATAGCAAAAATAAACCAAGTTTTACATAACGCATCTTCATCACTTCCACCATCCTTGCTAGATAAATTAGAAAATTTAACTTTGAGTGCAAATAATAATAGAAGATCTAAGCTAAATCCTTTTGATAATCGAAAATGGAACTCTTTAGGAAAAAAGGAAAAGAAATAGTTAGAGCGGAAGATATTTATCCAAATGAAGAAGAAGCACAAGAATTTATTCGAATAGGTTTTGAGAGAACACAGAAAAATAAGTATAACTTGTATAAATTAGGTTTATTTGAAAACAGAAGTAGAATTGTAAGCATCATCAGTCAACATGAAGTTAATTGTATTGATAAAGAAGTCACACTTCATCTGATTAGTAAAGAAGCAGTTACTCATTTGAGAAAATCACATTTTAGTCAGATTCATATAGGAACAATATTAATTGGAATAGCAGGATTAACCAGAGCACAAGTAGGTACAAAAGCTTTAGTATACATATATGATGATAGATGGGATAATCACCAACAAGCAGCAATAGTAACAGCTGAAGTAGACTTAAGTTCAAACTTAGCAGTCATAGGTTGTATTCCAAATTATGTTATGACGATGAATGAATTTAGTAAATATATTAAAGTGAGCATAAGAAAAAAAAATTATAATATGAAAGGAGAGTATAAAAATTTGTGTATTAGCTTAATGTATATAGGTAAAGTGTCTGATAGATATAATCATAAGTTTAATTTAGAGTTTCAAAATTTAGTCCAAACATTTGGCAGTAAAAATGTAAATATGATAGAAGCAAAACCCGTAGATAATAGCTTTTTAGAAGGAACTCAGTGGACATTGCCTAATTTACAAGTAGCACAAAATAGACAACCAGATAAAGTACAAATATATAAAATTAGTACAGGTCAAGCAACAATTAGGTTTAGTAATTATAAGCAACTAGAAAAAATAGAAGAGGATAAGAGTGAAATCGAAAATGAGAGCATACGTATGACTTTTGATAATTTAGATATTAATTTAGTTGAACAAAATTTTGATCATATTGTATATAAACTAATAGAAGATATTGATAATTTAGATGAAGAACAATATTTGGAAAAATATAAGACATATGATTTAGGACTACATAAAATTTCAAATGAGGAAATGAAAATTTTAATCTTAGAAATAGGAGTAGAACACATTATAAGATCAAAAGAATATAATAATTTATTATAATTAAAAGCAGAATGTAATCCAGCAGAAGAAAGTACTACATCAGGAGTAGAAAATCCAGGACACACAAGTAGAACTAATCAACAATTTTTTAGACCAACAAATGAACAATATAATGAAAAAGCAAAAGTAGACTATATGGAAGAAAGTATGATAAAACCTAGAAAAAATAGGATTCCATATTTGAGAAAGTTAGAACAAATTAATATAGCTGGTAATATATTAAATTTAGATAATGTAGATCTACAAGAGTGGGAAAGAACGATTGAGAGATGGGAAAAAGGCTGCGTACATGCATCATTAATGTTAGATTTTAGTAATTCACAAAATATGTTAGATTACTTTGAGCATACTTTTGATGGTTTAGTTTTTTATTATTTCCAGTCATGGAAAGTTCAAAATCCAAAACAGCATCAAGCGGCTAAAACACATTTTAATATTGATGGTTTTGTTACTTTGATTAAACAAGAGTTTTTAGATCATAATAGGTTAGATGGCAAAAGCGAACAAGAACAAATAAGAGCAATCAGAAATTTAGAACAATTACAAATTTGCGATTTACAATATATAGCTGAGTATACCACATATTTCTTTAAATATTTAGGAAGAATAGGTAGAATTAGTGATATTAATTTATTAGATACTTATATGACAAAAATAAAATGACCAATAGATGAAAAGATTTGAAATGAATGGCAAAAGCATCCGAAGAAAAATGATATTGCTATAGGACCTAGAATTCAACATGTATATGATATACTCAGACAAGAGTGTTGTCACATCCCCGCCCGAGGCAGATCACTTCCCGGGCCCACTCTACCACCGTAGCACAATATTGTTCGCTTTGGGCTTACCATTCCCTCACGGTTTTGTTTTTGGGAACTCACGACCAACTTCCCAGTAGGTCACCCATCCTGGGAGTGCTTTGGCCTCCTTCTCGCTTAACTTCAGAGTTCCGATGGAACCCGAAGCCAGTGAGCTCCCAAAAAGCCTCGTGCTAGGTAGGGATGGGAATATACATTTAAGGATCACTCCCCTGGGGATGTGGGATGTCACAATCCACCCCCCTTAGGGGCCCGACGTCCTCGTCGGCACACCACGGCCAGGGATTGGCTCTGATACCATTTGTCACATCCCCGTCCGGGGCAGATCACTTCTCGGGCCCACTCTACCACCGTAGCACGATATTGTCCGTTTTGGGCTTACCATTCCCTCACGGTTTTGTTTTTGGGAACTCACGAGCAACTTCCTAGTAGGTCACCCATCATGGGAGTGCTCTGGCCTCCTTCTCGCTTAACTTCAGAGTTTTGATGGAACCCGAAGCCAGTGAGCTCCCAAAAAGCCTCGTGCTAGGTAGGGATGGGAATATACATTTAAGGATCACTCCCCTGCGCGATGTGGGATGTCACAATCCCGGGCCCGAGATGTGACAAGTGTAGTCAAATAAAAGTTAAGAGACAAATTAGGAAACAATTTTACATGTGTTGTAAAAATATAGATTTACCACAACAGTATGGTTGCCATAAGAAAAAACATAAGAAAATATACAAAAAGAAATATAAGTCGTATAAACCCTACAAACAGCATAAGAATTTCAACATAAGACCTTCAAGAACATATAGGAAAAGAAAATATATTCCAAAACAATTTAGAAAAAGAAGTGGTAGATCTTGGATTAGAAAATATAAAGCACCAAAAGATAAGAGTAATTGTAAATGTTATTCATGTGGAGAAGCTGGACATATTAGACCTAAACGTCCAAAATTAGGTAAACAGTCGAAAGAAAAAGTACATTTGATGGAGTTGTTTAAGTTAGAAGAAGATGAGGATATTCAGTCAATATACAGTTTAGATAATTTAAGTGATAATGAGAGTATTTATAGTATAGAGAGTATTAGCATGATAGATTCAGACTCAGAAGATTCGAGTAGCACAAATAGTGATCTAGAAGAGTATATGTGTGCATTCATAGAAGAACAGCATGAAAAAGAATATAATACATCAATTTAGATTGGCCAAAAAAATGTCATAAGTGTAGTAAATTAGTTGCAAATAAATACTATAATACATATTCAATATTATGTGAAAAATGTTATAATAATACGTTATTAGAAGTTAATTCAGCAAAATCATAAGAAAATAATGAAATATTAGGAAATATTGTTCATACTATAGAAAAACCAAAAAATAGTTCTTTAATTACCATAAATTGCGAAATAGAATTAGCAAAAGAACATAAGATACAAACGATAGCTATGATAGATACAAGGAGTACAAAAAGTGTCATAAGAGAAAAGTTAGTACCAGAAAAATATAGACAAAAATTAGCAAAACCAGTAAGAATAACACAATTTGATGAGAGACCAGTTTACTTAACACATTGTATAAATAATGAGTTTATTAAAATAGAAAATTAACAATTTAATTTACCATTAACATTTGTTTCATGTGACAGCCCGTCCCTGATTTTAAGAGTTTTTAAAGTTTTAATAAAGGATTTTACAAAAATGCCCTTTGAGGCACGCACATTATTCGAGGTTAATCATCATGTTGTGCCATTTAAGATTTTTTTTTTCTTGACATATCCTCGTAGTACTCGTCGCTATGGAAGCGTGGGCGCAGACGGTTCGTGATTTGGAGTTATAACGAAAAAGTTATTAACGTTTGAAATTTAGGCATTTTAGGAATTATAATTTTAGTAAAATCTGGAATTTCTTTTATGAAAGTGGACGGCCCAGATTTAATGAAGAAATAAATGGATGGTTGGAATGAGAAGAAATGAGGTTACGTGTGTGTGTGCGTGGCTGGTGCAAGAAAGAAAGGAAGAAGAAGAGATTGGGCAGAACTGCCCAACCAGAGGAAGAGAGCCGGAGCTCTGGGAGAGAAAGGAGAGAGAGCTGACGAATCAGGAGAAGAGAGAAGGAGAGGATGGCCAACTAGAAAAGAGGAAAGGAGGAAAGGAGGGAGAGAGTGGCGCGAGGGATCGGCCGGATCCCCTTGGCCCGTTCTTAACCCGGTCAGCACCCATGCCGATTTTCGATGATTTTCACCCGTTTTCCAGCAAATTGCTTCAAGAAACCTCATGGGAAACATTCTAGAAGCCTTCCTCTATCCATTCCATCTCAAAATTGGAGAAATTTGGCTTTGAAAATGGAGAAAACCGCAAGAAAGGGGTGCGGCGGCTTTGTCTTCGAATCACCCAATCCCGAAGCAATTTCTTCCAATTGCCACCACCCATAGCTTCCTCTTGAGGCCTAGAACAAAGCTCAATCATTGGTTGGGACGGCGGAGTTGATTTGAGGATGAATTGGAACTCACCCATTTCTAGGGTCCGCACGGATTTTGGTGAAATTGAAGTGTTTCCAAGCCAAATTGGCCTTGGCCTCAGGTATAAAGTTTACTCTACTCATTGAGATATTCATTTCTGTAAATTTTGGTAATTTTTGGAGATAGTTGGATTTTCCGGCGTGCCGAGGCGGCCAACCGCCACCCGCGGCGGCCCGTGCGGCGGCGCGTGGCCAGTGACCCGCCAATGTCATTCTTAGCATGTGTTTAATGTTCTAGGTTCAGTTTGATAATTGATTGACGTAAATTGAGTAATTGAACCTAAGTTCGTTACGATTCGTGGTTAGGTGAAAATGTGAATTGACGATCCGACCGTTGCAGATCTTCCGGATCGAACTACTTAGTGACGTGTTTTATATAAGTTATATATTCTAGCGATATGATTTCTGAGATTTGATTTGATGATTGTTCTAGGCACTGATCATCATGATGCCTCGATGTGTTGTGCTAGGGAGTTGTAAGGCGAACTCCAGGTGAGTGGGCAGTATTTTCTGTATTTACCTATATACTATTGATTTTCCCAGAAATTGAATTTAAATGAAAGTATGTTTTAAAATGCCATGCATACATATATGTGAAATATATGAATTGGTAATTGTTGCATATATATGTTAATGGTGTTGTGGACACACAGGTGAGTATCAGGTGAGGTTATATTGTTCATATGATTTGTTGATGATGTGAATTATGTTGAGAGCTCATAACCTGCACCCCTAGTGTTAGTGCTTATATTATTCACCCCGCACCACACGCTTACCTTGGATCCAAATAGGTGCATGTCGTACAGACCATGAGAGGGTTCTGACATGTCGTACAGACCATAGAGTGGTTTCGACTGTAGGTGATTTTAGATTATTATACAACTGTTGATAAGAGAAGCACTAGAGTGTATTCTTACATCATTCTTATCGTACAGACTACTTCAGGTAGTTCCGATTTATGTGCAGAGTTGTGCCGTACAGGTCACTGTGGTGACTACGGTTGGATTAGATATTGAGCTATAGAATTAACCGTACAGGACCAACTGCAGGGTCTCCGGTTGATTCCTTGTTTCAGCTGTTATAATGTTGCATCCTTATTATGTTTTGATGCATAGCATGGCATGTTTTCTTGAAAAGTATTAAAGACTTGTGATTTGAGTTTTGAGATTATATATGGTTATATATATATACTATTTTCTGGGAAAGTATACAGGTTTTACAGCGAGGGGTTAGAAATGTTGTTCAATGAAACGTTTTCGAAAAACTTTGTTTTACTGACCCACTCAACTTTGTTTTGCGCCCCTCCAGGTTCAAGATAGCAGAGCTTTGGTGGCCACAAGGAATCCAACAGTGTTCTGACAGAATTCACAAAAGTAGGACTCACCCTCGGGTGTTACATCTTAATAATTGTATCTTTAAAGCTTCTGAACTGTGTAAATGGTTACGTCACTCTCATGTGACGGCCAGCATGCCCTCTTTCGGGACGGGGTGTGTCCGTTGGTATCAAAGCCTAGGTTGCAGTCCTGGACATCTTGAGAATTTCCTAGTGTCTTCTGTTAGAACTTTACCGCCTCGTAGATAGCCACTTTGTTCAGATGAGCTTAGTTTCCCCCTATTTAACTTAGTTATGGGAAACTATTACTAATGTGATTCAGTATGTTATTCGTCCTTCCCAAAGAACTCTTTTTGAGAATGGTTATAAGTTGAATCTGAATCACTTTATGGAAATGAAAGACCGGAGGGAGCAGATCGATGGCTTAATCATTTGGAAAAAGGCGTTTCAGACTCTGCAAGTTAAGGGAATCTTTCTTTTGGAAAGGTAGGTCGAGATGACTACCTGGTTTCTGAGTATTGAAATTGCATCCTGGTGGAGATAGGAGTCTTATACGATGTCACCGGAGGAAACAGCTAAATGAGAATTGTTTAAAGAGTTGTTTAAGAAAAGGTTTATTCCTCCGGCATATATAGACGGTAAGAAATAAGAGTTTACAATTTGAGACAAGGAAAAAAATGAGAATCAAAGGAAAGATGACCAAGGTAAAGGTCATGTGTCTCAAGAACCTTGCAAGACTTAGAGCTTCAAAAGAAGTAGAGTTAATTTTAGTTTTGCCAGCAGAGATTTTAGTACCATTGGTCAGATGCGAGGTGGTAGATTTACTGGAGATCCTAGATTACAGAGGCGAGGTGACTCTGGTAGAGGGAATGTACCTGTGTGTCGTAAGTGCAATAGCATACACTTTGGAGAGTGTAGGCGAGAAAGCAGAGGATGTGTTACATGTGGACAAATAGGACATAGAGCTACAAGATACTCAGAATCTTTCGGGCTTGATCATGGGCACGTTAAACATTCTTGGTTACTTTGCTAGAGTTTTAATTGATTGTGATGTAGAAATTTCTTATTGTTGACGATGTTTCCAAAAAGAGTAATGTTGGAGCACGATCGAGGCGTATATATGTATTTCTAATGAAGAACAAGATGATAATATTGCACCCTTGAGAATTGTTGCTTACTTATCGAGACAACAGTGAGTTATCGTTATTGCGGGTTACAGACCATAATATCCATAACTTATTTGTTGGATTCGTTAAGCAAGTAAACAGGTAGGTCATTCTATGTCGGTTATGATTATTCAGGGTGTCCAGTGATTGTGGAAGAAGTAGTTATGCCAGTGAATCTTATCCCGTTAGACATTGTGGATTTTGATGTGATTTTAGGCACAGATTGGTTGCATTATAATCATGCCAATATGGACTGCTACGGGAAATCAGTTACTTTCCATTGTCTTGGATTATCAGAAGTTACTTTTGTGAGTGAGCAAAGTGGAGTGAGGCATGCCATTATTTCTATTATGAGAGCAAAGAGATTATTATCGAAAGGTTGTCAAGGATACCTAGCTCATGTGGTATTGCAGGATTGTACTCCTAGTATTGTGGATGACGTACGAGTGGTAGAAATTTTCCTAATGTGTTTCCGGAATGATTTACCTGGATTGCCACCAGACAGAGATGTGGTGTTCACTATTGAATTGTCTCCAAGTACAGATTTTATGTTATAGATTGGTTCCTACAGAGTTAAAAGAATTGAAAATTCAGTCATAGGAATTGATTGATAAAGGTTTCAGTCAACCTAGTACGTTACCTTGGAAAACCCCATCTTTGTTTATAAGGAAGAGAGACGGGACCTTAAGAATATGTATGGATATTAGGTAATTGAATCGGGTAACGAGTAAGAACTATTATCCATTGCCGCGCATTGATGATTGTTTGATCAGCTTAGAGGTGCCTATGTGTTTCAAGGAAAGAGTTGAGGTCTGGTATACTCTTAAGTTGAAAGTAAAGTATGCTAGTCATTTTGGGTTGGCGTTGCAATGTTTGAGGGAACATTGGTAGTATGCAAAGTTTGACAAATGTCAATTTTGGACGAATCAAGTGACATTTCTGGGACATGCTATATCTGTTTAAGGTATTCAAGTGGATCCTTAAAAGGTAGCAGCGGTTGAGAATTGGGAACAACCTCAAACCGTCACTAAGGTACGGAGTTTTCTTGGCCTAGTAGGGTACTATAGACGTTTGTAAAGGATTTTTTAGTCATTGCTTTGCCATTGACAGGATCGACTAGAAAAGAGGTTAGGTTTGAGTGGGATGAAAATTGTGAGCAAAGTTTCAGCAACTGAAGTATCATCTCACTCATACACTTGTTTTAGCACTTCCAGATGATAACGGTAATTATAAGGTCTACAGTGATGCATCCTTTAATGGTTTAGGATGTGTGTTGATGCAACATGGTAGGGTGATTGCTCCACTTCACGACAATTGAAACCTCATGAGATGAATTACCCTACTCATGATTTGGAATTAGCAACTATCATCTTTGCTTTGAAGATTTGGAGACATTGTCTTTATGGGGAGAAAAGTGCAAGATTTTTACGATCATAAGAGTCTCCAGTATCTGTTTACTCAGAGAGATCTTAATCTTCATCAACGAAGGTGGATTGAGTTACTAAAAGGTTAGGATCACATGATTGAGTATCATCCTGATCGTGCAACTATGGTAACTGATGCACTTAGTAGGAAGACTTCAGCTAGACTTTATGCCAGTTATGATTATTATGGTCTTCTTCTTGATGATTTACAGCTCACTGGAGTGAAGTTAGGAGTGGAAGATAAAGAAGAAGCCTTACTTGTTAATTTTCAAGTTAGGCCAAATTTTAGCGGGTCATGTGCTTGAAACTCAGATGGAAGATGAAGAGACCCAAGAATTTATTTAGGCAAGGAACGCAAGAAAAAGAAAGACCTCAGGGTTAGAGAATTAGATGGCATGCGTATGCAAAAGAACAGGATGTGTGTACTTATTGATATGGAATTAAAGAAAGTAAGTTTGGACGAAGCATACTGTTTAACTTATGCAATGCATCCTGGAGGTACTAAAATGTATCATACCATTCGACCATTTTCTTTTTATTGGCCAGATATGAAAAAGGGAAATTGTTGAATTTGATGAATAGGTGTATCAGTCGTCAGCAAGTCAAAGCAGAAAGAAAGAAGTCTTTTTGGATTGATGCAGCCACTTTCCGTTCCAGAGTGGAACTGGGAAAATATCACTATGGATTTTATGTACAAGTTTCCTCGTACATGAAATGGTTAAGATGGCATTTGGGTGTTAGTTGATTGGCTTACTAAGTCAGCTCACTTTATTCCAGTGAGGGAAAGGTATTCTTTAAAATGATTAACTGTAATTGTTTATATCGAAGGTTGTAAAGTACTATAGAGTGCCAATGAGTATTATTTCGGATCGTGACCCAAGGTTACTTCTAAGTTTTGGTTGACGTTTCAGGAGGCTTTGGATACAAGGCTACTTTGTAGTACGGTTTATCATCCTTAAACAGATAGGCAATCTGAGAGGACGATTCAGATGTTGGAGGATATGCTAAGATCTTCAATATTGCAGTTTGGTGACGCTTGGCATAAGCAGTTGGATTTGATGGAATGTGCCTACAACAGCAGCTTTCACTCGAGTATGGGTATGATACCATTTGAGGCATTATATGGGAAAACTTGTAGTACACCTTTGTGTTGGTCAAAAGTTGACGAAAGAGTTTTGGTGGGCCCTAAGATTGTGGATGAGACTACTCAGAATGTTCAAATGATTAAGTCTGACTTGAAAATGGCCCAAGATCGACAAAAGAGCTTAGTAGACAGACATGCCACTGACCGGGTGTATAATGTAGGCGATTGAGTATTTCTGAAGGTTTAACCTTGGAAAGGTGGGGTTCGGTTCGGGAAGAAAGGTAAGTTAAGTCCTAGGTACATCGGACCTTATGTGATCACCGAGAGAGTCGGTGAAGTTGCTTACAAGCTTGAGTTGCCTCCAGAATTGTCGAAAGTGCATAATGTGTTCCATGTTTCCATGATTCAATATTATGTTTCAAATCCTTCACATATGATTCCTCCTTAATCTTTGGAAGTTAATCCGGATTTGATTTATGATGAGGAACCAATGATTATCTTGGATTGGAAGGACAAGTTCTAAGGAATTAAGCAGTGAAGTTAGTGAAAGTTTTATGGAGGAATCATTCAGCAGAAAAAACTACTTGGGAGACAAAAGATCGAATGAAAGAGATGTGTTTCAGGTTGTTTTATGGATATTGATGGATTGTAAAGATTGTGTAAATTTCGAGGACGAAATTTTTTTAAGGTGGGTAGATTGTGACAGCCCGTCCCTGATTTTAAGCGTTTTTAAAGTTTTAATAAAGCATTTTACAAAAATGCCCTTTGAGGGACGCACATTATTCGAGGTTAATCATCATGTCGTTCCATCTAAGATTTGTTTTCTTGACATATCCTCGTAGTACTCGTCGCTATGGAAGTGTGGGCGCAGACGGTTCGTGATTTGGAGTTATAACGAAAAAGTTATTAACGTTTGAAATTTGGGCATTTTAGGAATTATAATTTTAGTAAAATCTGGAATTTCTTTTATGAAAGTGGACGGCCCAGATTTAATGAAGAAATAAATGGATGGCTGGGATGAGAAGAAATGAGGTTACGTGTGTGTGTGTATGCGTGGCTGGTGGAAGAAAGAAAGGAAAAAGAAGAGATTGGGCAGAACTGCCCAACCAGAGGAAGAGAGACGGAGCTCCAGGAAAGAAAGGAGAGAGAGCTGGCGAATCAGGAGAAGAGAGAAGGAGAGGATGGCCAACTAGAAAAGAGGAAAGGAGGAAACGAGGGAGAGAGTGGCGCAGGGGATCGGCCGGATCCCTTTGGCCCGTTCTTGACCCGATCGGCACCCATGCCGATTTTCGATGATTTTCACCCGTTTTTCCGCTGAATTGCTTCAAGAAACCTCATGGGAAACACTCTAGGAGCCTTCCTCTATCCATTCCATCTCAAAATTGGAGAGATTTGGCTTTGAAAATAGAGAAAACCGCAAGAAAGGGGTGCGGCGGCTTTGTCTTCGAATCACCCAATCCCGAAGCAATTTCTTCCAATTTCCACCACCCACAGCTTCCTCTTGAGGCCTAGAACAAAGCCCAAGCATTGGTTGGGACGGCAGAGTTGATTTGAGGACGAATTGGAACTCACCCATTTCTAGGGTCCGCACGGATTTTGGTGAAATTGAAGTGTTTCCAAGCCAAATTGGCCTTGTCCTCAGGTATAAAGTTTACTCTACTCATTGAGATCTTCTTTTCTGTAAATTTTGGTAATTTTTGGAGATAGTTGGATTTTCCGACGAGCCGGGGCGGCCAACCGCCACCCGCGGCGGCCTGTGCGGCGGCGCGTGGCCAGTGACCCGCCAATGTCATTCTTAGCATGTGTTTAATGTTCTAGGTTTAGTTTGATAATTGATTGACGTAAATTGAGTAATTGAACCTAAGTTCGTTACGATTCGTGGTTAGGTGAAAATGTGAATTGACAATCCGACCGTTGGATCATCACTAAACTTTGATACGTTGTAACACGTAATTATTGAGGATTATAGGAACTTACGGATTGGGAATCCGATTTATGGATCTTCTGGAATTGGAGTTGTAAGTTCATAAAATATAATGTTAACTGTCACTTGGTTTTGACAATTGATGAAGATCCGACCGTTGGATGGTAAAGAAATTTTAGGATGTTGTTCTACAAATATATTGTGGACCTCTGGAAGTTATGTATTGGAAATCTGAGTTGCAGATATTCCGGATCGAACTGCATAGTGACGTGTTTTATATAAGTTATATATTCTATCGATATGATTTCTGAGGTTTGATTTGATGATTGTTCTAGGCACCGATCGTCATGACGCCTCGATGTGTTGTGCTAGGGAGTTGTAAGGCGAACTCCAGGTGAGTGGGCAGTATTTTCTGTATTTACCTATATACTATTGATTTTCCCAGAAATTGAATTTAAATGAAAGTATGTTTTAAAATGCCATGCATACATATATGTGAAATATATGAATTGGTAATTGTTGCATATATATATGTTAATGGTGCTGTGGACGCACGGGTGAGTATCAGGTGAGTTTATATTGTTCATATGATTTGTTGATGATGTGAATTATGTTGAGAGCTCATAACCTGCACCCCTGGTGTTAGTGCTTATATTATTCACCCCGCACCACACGCTTACCTTGGATCCAAGTAGGTGCATGTCGTACAGACCATGAGAGGGTTCCGACATGTCGTACAAACCATAGAATGGTTCCGACTGTAGGTGATTTTAGATTATTATACAGATGTTAATGAGAAAAACACTAGAGCGTATTCTTACACCATTCTTATCGTATAGACTACTTCAGGTAATTCCGATTTATGTGCAGAGCAGTGCCGTACAGGTCACTATGGTGACTCCGGTTGGATTGGATATTGAGCTATAGAATTAACCGTACAGGACCAACTGCAAGGTCTCCGGTTGATTCCTTGTTTCACCTGTTATAATGTTGCATCCTTATTATGTTTTGATGCATAGCATGGCATGTTTTCTTGAAAAGTATTAAAGACTTGTGATTTGAGTTTTGAGATTATATATGGTTATATATATATACTATTTTCTGGGAAAGTATACAGGTTTTACAGCGAGGGGTTAGAAATGTTGTTCAATGAAACGTTTTCGAAAAACTTTGTTTTACTGACTCACTCAACTTTGTTTTGCGCCCCTCCAGGTTCAAGATAGCAGAGCTTTGGTGGCCACAAGGAATCCAACGGTGTTCTGACAGAATTCACAAAAGTATGACTCACCCTCGAGTGTTACATCTTAATAATTGTATCTTTAAAGCTTCTGAGCTGTGTAAATGGTTACGTCACTCTCACATGATAGCCAGCATGCCCTCCTTCGGGACGGGGTGTGTCATTTCACCAGTAGGATCATATCCATTTATTTTAGGTTTAAACTTTTTGAAAAGTTTGCAAGGTTTTTTATTTATGAACCTGACATAACTTTTTTCAAAAGAGGCATTATAATAACTGACCAAAGTAATATTGTAGAAGCATACAAAAACATAAGTATAGAAGAGCCTAGTAGCCAAGATAGTTATCATTTAGAAAACTCAAAAGAAAATGATAAGCATAATAACGTAGAAGAGTTTGATGAAGACATATTTGAACATGAATACCCGATTTTAGAAAAATGAACCTGCATAGAAATATGACAGTTAGATAGACCAAAGAGTTTAGAATAATTGTTACAATTAGCAGAACAAACTAGGATTATATGAGAAGACCCATAGTTACATTGGAGTAAAAATAAAATACTAGCAAAATTATATATAATTAACCTAGATTTAATCATTAAGACGGCTGATATGCCTTGTAGTCTAATAGATAAACAAGAGTTTGAGCAGCAAATAAAAGAGTTGTTAAATTTAAAAGTAATTAGACCCTCTAAGTCTAAACATAGATCAGCAGCATTTATTGTAAGAAAACATTCAGAACTAAAGAGAGGTAAGGCTATGATAGTTTATAATTACAAGAGATTAAATGATAATACATACGAAGATAGTTATAAATTACCAAATAAGGATGAGCTTATAAATAAAATTCAAGAGAGTATATATTTTAGCAAATTTGATTGTAAATCAGGCTTTTTGCAAATAAAATTAGCAGAAGAATCAATTGAGTGGACAACTTTTACTTGTCCAGAATGACATTTTGAGTGGCTTGTTATGCCATTTGGACTTAAAAATGCTCCATCGATCTTTCAAAGAAAGATGGACCAAATTTTCAAGAAATATGATAATTTTTGTAGTGTTTATGTAGATGATATTTTAGTACATAGTAAAAATAAAAATGAACATAGGAAGCATTTAGAGATAGTATTATAAGAATTTATCACTAATGGAATTGTGATTAGCAAAAATAAAATAGCATTAGAAAACCAAGATATAGAATTTTTAGGAATGTATATCAAGTCAGGTACAATACAATTACAAGATCATATAGCTAAAAATGTGTTGGAATTTCTAGACAAATTAGAAGATAAGAAACAGTTACAAGCATTTTTAGGATTGCTAAATTATGCAAGAAATTTTATCCCTGATTTAGGAAGAAAAATAGCAGTACTACATAGTAAAACTAGCAAAACATGACAAAAGTATTTTAATAGGAAGATATTAAATTAGTTCAAAAAAATAAAAGAAGAAATTACTAAACTTAAGCCATTAACATTACCATTAGATGATAGTTACAAGATAGTTGAAACAAATGCTTCATCATTATGATGGGCAGGTATACTATACCAAAAAAAATATAGGGAGTCTCCAAAGTTTGACGAACAAGTTTGTAGATATTTCTCAGGAAAGTTTAGTGATATACAGTCAAGATTACCATCAACAGATTTAGAAATTTTAGAGATAATTAATTCACTTGAAGCATTTTCTTTATTTTTACATAATGAAGTATTTATGATTAGAACAGATTGTCAAAATATAGTTTCTCACTATAACAAGATACATGCTAATAAACAGGCATCCCGAAAATGGGTTAATTTTGTTGATTCAATTACAAGAAATGATTTTAAACCAATTTTTGAACATATAAAAGGTAATGACAATACATTAGCTGATATTTTATCAAAATTAATTTGTTGAACATGTATGGAATATCATGGATCATCATCAGCAAATAGCACAAGGCTACAAGACAGAAGAGTTTCTTTCAATGGCATGATGATGCACCATCAACCTCCACCATTCAGTGGATTTCAAAATAGCATGAACAGATGCTGAACTTTAATGGCAATATTGTTTAAGGAATCAGAAATCCAACTCTTAGATATAGGTCAAGGGTACCAGGGCTTTCTGATAGGCAGTAGGTTCTCTTAGATAATTTTTGGAATATTCAAATTAAGTAGCCAAACATGAGGTTAGGTCATGAAAAATTAATTAGAGCCTTAGAACAAGAGTTTGATAGTTTTAATTTTAATTTCCACCAAAACCAGCAACATATTCATTCTCTTGAGCACAACCTTCAAGCCATCTCTAGGGACCATGAGTCATTACTTGTTAAGTTTATCAAAATGAACCAAGAACTCCAATCTCTTACAATGCAGCAAAAGGCAAGTGACACCTTGAAAAGAGAATTAAAAATAGGTTTAGAACTTGATCAGCATAAGAATAAAGGAAAAGAGGTTGCTGAACCCATAGAATAAGAGGCTAATAAGCCCATAGAAGAAATTAAGATTGAGTTCTTAGAAGAAGACGTTGAAATGGAGCAACATCAAAGTAAGGATCAGTATCAGGTTTTGAGTGACAAAGAAAAACAAGAAAAATATGAAAGTTTTCTTAGAAATATATCTTCAGACTTAATATTAGATGATGTTTTATTAGAAGAAATTTCAAAGGCAAAACTAAGAATAATGTCAACAGATATGCAAAATGAGATCTTGAGCAGAGCATCACAGTCCATGAAAGAGTTACAATTACAATTACAATACGCCTTGTATCAGTCCATCTTTGATCCAAAACCAGGGATGGATAATATTACAAAGATGTATCCTCCATGTTTTTGTGATAGTACAGAGAATTGTATTTGTAAATTAGATGTTAGCGTAGCTGTGGCCAGGATTAACATGAGAGATTTTAAATCATGGCATTTTAGTTATGAGCATCAGAAAAAGCATAATGTGGTAGAAGTTACCCCTGCCTTACTATTAGAGTTTAGTTATCTCGATAAAATATTTAATAACCGTATTTCTCAACTAGAATCATTTCCTGAAAAGCTTATATAAGTAGCAGAAGATTATCTAGAAATGTGAAAAGAAATTTGCATAAGTTTTATTAATAGTCTTTCAGATTGGTATGTACATATGCATGAGGAGAAAGCTAAGCATATAGCCATAATCAATGAAGAGTCATTTAGACTAACCCCTATCTCCTCACATAGGTGGACTCCTTCATACAAAGATATTTTAAAATTTAGAGAGATCCAAATGTTTGCCTTAGATGAGTTTGAAGATTTTAGGTATGACATGGTACTAGTAGCAGAAGAAGAAGAGATGTATATTTACAGCAAGACAAGGATCAGTCATCAACCTTATTGGAAGCCCTAAAATTTCAAAGAAGAAACAGCAGAAATATATTACAAGGTGAAAGAAGATAGAGAAAGAGAAGCGAAGAAGGCGGTGAACAGTACTGCAATAATTTGACAGAAGAAAAGCTGCATAACATCGACAACATGATGGAAGCCTGAAGAGATAGCTGTAAATTAGCATAAGTTTAATAGCATAATGTAAAATAATGTATTCCCAGACAGAAATGTCAACATCATTATGGACCCCGCTGTAATAGCATAAGAGTAAATAAAAAAAAGAACATGATCCATTATGAGTTTTTCATACACAAAATGTCATTTTGATTAAGAATGAATAATTCCAGACGCTTTTCGTTAGAACTCCCTTAGTTTAAAGACTCTTGCTCACGTCCCTACATTAATTAGCGAGTGATAGTTTTGTGGGTCAACAACTTGTATAAGATAACCTAAGTATGCACTTTGTATTAAACAAAGATTTGACGCAAACTTGTTCAACAAATACGCAAACTTGTTTAACAAATTGACAGGAAAACTAAGCATGTTATTGTTAGAACCAGGATTCATGCCCGCGTGATGCGACGGGTCGAAAACTGTCATGTAATTAACAAATACAAATATAAAGGGGGCAAGTAAAAGAGTCCATGAATTTCCATAGTATACCAAGTTAGTAAAAATGTACTCCAACATGACCATCTCAAAAGGAGATTCATTCACTCTCAATATGGTTTATCGTCTGCAAAAGTAGTGTCTTTATCGTCTGCAAAAGTAGCGTCTCATTTTCTTCAGGGCTGCATTGAGTTTAAACATGTAGGACAACACCAATCACAATTACAAATACTTACAACTGTGCAAAAGAATTATAAAAACACTTATGTACCATATAAGAACAAACCTCACAATTGGTCTTAAGAACTGTTTTTCCAAAGATTCCCATTACAATGCGATATGAAAGAAAACAAAACATGAATAATATCAAGGAAACTACATTTTCTCTACCAAGTAAAGTCTACGGCAGGTGATGAACAAAATACAAAGTTCTCAGCTTTAATTTAATTATTATAAAATATTGAAGGAAATTAACAACTACCCAGAAATGTTTGCTCAAAATTAATTGATAATATGAATAATTTAATTACACAACATTTAAAAAACCCAAAGTTCTTAGCTTAATTTGATCTTACCATTTAATTGGAAGAAGTAAAAAATTACACATAAATGTTTGCACACAATTAATTGATGAAACAATCAATTGGGCAATCAAAAATTTCAGATGAAGAAATCATACCAATGGGTTTCCATTAATTTCGATATCTAAGTTTAACTTTGTAAGTCACTCCAAATCGTCCTCCTGCCAAAAACAGAAACAACCCCCAAAATAAGGAGCTCTGTTGGTTCCCAAATATTAACAACTGTTTCACGTGTACCTTTCATCAAACAGGTGGTGATTGCTGCTACTAAGCAGGATTGAAGATTGAGTATCTCATTATTATAGGAATTAGAAGTCATCTTCCAGACGAAGGAAAAAGTATAAAAACGACTCAAATACTCAAGGATAGGCAATCAAACTAATGGTGCAGTGAAGACAATAAAACACGACCTACTACTCCCTCTCTCTCTCTCTGTGCAAAGGCGGCATGGCTCTCATTCACCAAACCCTCATCGAATGACAGCAACCTAGACCCATCCCAATCCATTCCAAACCCATAGGACAAAATTAACCTTCCCAACTTAGCATCCTGACCACTTTGGATCCAAAAACTTTTGGCACAAAGAGTGCACATGCAATTAAAATTCAAAGATCTCGTGCATGCAAGCGTACATCAGTAAAGGGAGCCAGAGATTATTACATTTTACCTTGGGTCTGAGATCCTTAAGTCATGTGCTCTCCATTTTCCAAACGGACTTGAGTGTTGCAGTAGCGTCCTGCAAAGAAATCACAGATACATTAGCTGGCACAGAGAATAGACACATTTTTTTGTTTCAGACCGCAGATCCAAGAACCACACTTATTTCACCAATTCTTGGTTCTGGACAGAAAAGCGAAGCAAGGGATTGGATGTTTACCTTTGGAATTTTTGTACTCTCCAATGAGAGAGGGGAACCCAGAATGAAAAACAAACCAAAGGGCAAACAAATATATAGACGCCCAGAAAATATATGCACTAATTAAAGATGAATTCAAAACCACAATGCACTAATTAAAGATGAATTCAAAACTCTAAATAAATGTAAGTTTCATATTTAAATTATGTCTCCAATAATGCAAAACGACAAAGAGATAGAGAATATGTCAAAAAACACACAAGGCTTGACAGAAAAATGATAGAAGAGCAATGCTCAATTCTTTGATAGAAGAGCAATGCTCAATTCTTTGTTACCATAAAATTATAATTCCAAATTGTCTCCTTTAGCATATCAAACTCCCTCCCTAATATACTAGTGTGCCAAAACATCTTCATCAATGCAAATACAACTCCCTAAGCCACTGAAACATATTAAATGACAATTGTTCCACCTAGCCACTTAATTTAAAACACAACTTACAATGCATCAAAATTACTACAAAACATTACATCACAACCTAAGATACATGAATCTCAAATTAATAATTAACGGAATTGATGAACACCAAAATACCAAAAGCCCCATTGAATAAACTCCTTATTCACTACATCAGACTCTCCGGGTGAGAAAGAACACGTCCACGAGTTCACTAATTTCAAGCAAAGCTCCTTCCAAATCGCCGAGTTTAGAAACCACGTTGCCTCACTTCTCTTTCTTTTCTTCTTCGAACTAACAAAAATATTACTTGCATAGCAGAAACAAAGATTCATTCTTTCCCAAAATTGTAGTAACCTACATAACTTTTCACGAAAGATATAAGGCTTCAAAATCATAATTAACTCTTTCCTTGCATTCAAATAGTTGTTGATGGATCCATAGATAAAGTCATACCAAATGGAATCATAAAACTGAAAGTTGGGAACCTTTTCCTCAACTGTAGGCAAATAAGTAGTATAATTTGTAATGTTTAAAGCATCTAGAGAAATAATATTACAAGGAATCAGGTCCGCACTCATTGTTTCATCTCTCCCATGAACCAAGAAGACGTCATTAGAGCCACTAGATGGATTGGCAAAACCTTTTGCTTCGGGATCCCCCTTTGAGCAAGACATGAAATTGTGCAGAGAAACTGATTCGCTAACATCAGATATATCAATTTATGAATAACCCAGCTTGTTGTGATGAAGAGATTCATCAATGACCTCTTTTTTTTAATATGTATCTCCATCTTCATGATATTTGTTGATGCACAAAACCGAAGGGTCTTGGAACAACGTAAATCAGACCGTGAATCTGTAAGAAAGTAAATAACAAATGGTGTATCGTGGTTCACCCCAACGTTTGGGCTACGTCCACACTGATATTGTATTTCTCTGTGAGTGAGAGAGAGCCTCTAAATAGGAGAGTGAGGCTTTTAAGGGTGGGAGTCAGGCCTAAGAATTGGCCTCCCCTAATGAGGAGTGAAGAGTCCTTTTATAGAATAAGGGCTCCTCACTTATTACATATTTGCCCATTCCTTTATTACATAATTACATTTAAATCCCCCGAGTATTTATACGAGATCTAAATATAGAGGCCCTAAGTATGGTACAAATAGTAGTTCCCCAAGTCTTCAGTCAAGAGAGTATTTTGGCCGGAGACTTGAAATTCAGTCCATGTGTGGGCCGAAGTAACTAGATGTCGTCTAGGACTGATACTCGATACAAGGCGATGCTCAATCTGAAATGATGCTCAACTAGAAATAGCACATGTTACGAGGCTGCTCTGCTTGTGTTGCCTTGGTTGGCTCAGCTTGTGGCGTTGAATGTTAAGGAGTCCCTTTTATAGAATAAGGGCTCGCTCCTCATTACAAAAATGATGGGTTAGAGTTGGTGCTCGCGGCGAGGCGGTTGCTTAGCTGACGGCGATGCTCTCTAATGATAGTGAGGGAGGCCCTTTTATAGAATAAGGGCTTACTCCTCAATACATAAGTAATGGGTTAGGAATGATGCTCGCGGCGAGACGGTTGCTCAACTGGCGACGATGCTCTCTAATGAAGGTGAGGGAGTCCCTTTTATAAAATAAGGGATCGCTCCTCAGTACATGAATAATGGGTGCTCTCTAATGAAAGTGAGGAAGTCCCTTTTATAGAATAAGGGCACGCTCCTCAATACATAAATAATGGGCTAAGTCCCCCAAGTATTTTTCATGAGGCCCAATATATGGTACATAATGTAGTCCCCCAAGTCTTCGGTTAATAGAGTCTGTTGGCTGGAGACTTCAAATCGAATCCATGTATGGGTTGAAATGGCAGTTGTTCGGAGGCGGTATTTGTATATCCTGCACTGAAGCTTTGTAGGTGAAGAAGCTTTGCAAGTGAAGCTTTGAAGCTAGAGCTCTGTAAATGAAGCTTTTGAAGCTAGATTGGCATAAGTGATGCTCATGAATGTTTATGTTGATTGACATGAGTGATGCTCATAGATGTTGACATAAGTGATGCTCATGAATGTTGACATGAGTGATGCTCATGAATGTTAACATGAATGATGGCCATGAATGTTTATGTAAGATTGTCATGAGTGATGCTCATGAATGTTTATGTATGAATGACATGAGTGATGCTCATGTATAATTTTGGAGTACTGGACGTACTTTTGATCACCTAGTGGGTGATAATAGCGGCAAGTTGCCGAATAATTTTGGAGTACTGGGCGTACTTTTGATCACTTGGTTGGTAATAATAACGGCAAGTTGCCGAATAATTTTGGAGTACTTGGCGTACTTTTGATCACCTGGTTGGTGATAATAGCGGCAGGTTGCCAAATAATTTTGGAGTACTGGGCGTACTTTTGATCACTTGGTTGATGATAATAACGGCAGGTTGCCGAATAATTTTTTGTAGTACTGGACGTACTTTTGATCACCTGGTGGTAATAGAGGCAGGTTGTCGAATAATTTTGGAGTATTGGGCGTACTTTTGATCACCTGGTTAGTGATAATAGCGACAGGTTGCCGAATAATTTTTTATAGTACTATATATACTTTTAATCACCTGGTTTGTGATAATAGAAGGTCTGGCTCTTTTGGGCATATGGGTCTTCGCCCTCTATATAACACTCCAGCCCATTATTTTGGGCTTGCCTTTTTTTTTTTTTTTTTTTTAACTACACAAGTGCCTTCGCCTATGAGCGATAGGTCTCGGGTTCGAGGCTTGGGAGCAGCCTCTCCATAAATGGGGGTAAGGCTAGCCGACATTCACCTCTCCCAGACCATGCGTAAAGCGGGAGCCTTGTGCACTAGGTACGACCTTTTAACTACCCTCTGACGGGGGGTTTATACAGATGTCTCTGAAAGAAAAGAAAAATAAATTACATCGTTTTGCCTGATAAAGATAATAGAGTTCTTTATCTTCTTCCAGTGGTCGACACCTTTTTTCTCCCCAGACATCTTTTTCCTTTTTATATTCCTTTTCTTTCCATTGCAGATTTAGATCATGGGGTTTGGTCAGTTGCTCCCTTTATTCCTTTCTTTTGCAGATTTGCATATCTGCTTTACAGCAAACTTCCATGTGGGTGGTGTACAAAAGCAAAAGTAGCTTCAAATATGGTGCACACTATCATTTGCACTTTGTCAGACGCTCCAATTTGCACCTTTTGAGGGCCCAGAATTGTACCAACCCCTGAGCAGAAAGCCGTCGCTTGAACGAGCCATGCTCTTGCGCGCAGATCAACTGCAGGACCTCAATCCACGGCTCTGATTTCACAAAGGATACATGGCGTTTGCCATTCCTTTTCTTCGTCAAGCTCACCGAACTCTACGCCTCACTGCTCTCCCTCAGCTCACCCGCTGAGTCGCCCGCACATTTCCTTTGGATGGGGGTCTCTGAAACGACACTGTCGACGGGGATGGCTGCAGCAGCATTTGATGAAGGCAACGAGGAGGTGCCGGAGGATGAAATCGTGCAAGCGGCAAAGGCCGAGAAGGTGCCTGCAATTATCCTCTGACAGACTCGTGCAACACTCTCCAACTTATCAAGGACTAGCCCTGTCTCTGACCTTTTCGAAACGGCCACAATCTCATATACATCCCATAGTGATTGCTCAAAATCCCATTCTGTATCACCAGCTGATGATGATTTTCTCATTGCTTCAAGCTTGAACCGGGATGGCGAAGGGTAGATTCGAAATTTTCCTCCTCAAGTAGTAACCCATAAGTTCTTCATCCAAGGGTTTAAATTGGTGCCCCAGTGGGATTGAGTTGAAAAAAGAATTGTAACTGCCACTGTGTCCGCCGTGGAGATCAATGGTGAATTAAACCGGGAAAGAATGACAGACAGTGAACAATGATATTGAAACGTGGTATTACAACAGAGCCCCACCGTTAGTCACCGTTGGATAAGCTCGGGCAGTCACGCAGCAGCAGTCAAGAATCTCTCATACACTTACCAGTGTTCATCATTGCTCGTAATGGAAAAGGCCGAACTGGAGGATGATTCTGCAGAGGTCGCAGCCGAGGCCTGCATTGTCGGGGCAGTTGAGGGTGAGGACGGACTGCTCGTCGGGAGTCTTCCCCAGCTGGATCTCGACGACGTCATCGCAGGGAATGCCATGGTTGACTTCGTGTTTTGGCAGATCTACCCCTGGGAATCGTTGGCCTTTAGGAGATGGCATAGGAGAGGTTCGGGAATGTACAGATAAAACAATTGATCTGCTCGTTAATGGTTGCCTCACTTTCATCAGTGTACTTCTGGCAGGCCAGAGAAAATTGGGGAGAGTAGGAACGAGATCAAGCTCCTTCTTCACCTCCTCAAACGGCTCAAAAACCACACCGGTAAGCGGCCGGTTAGTCGCATTCTTTGACGCGCAGAGATGACCCCACTTTCATTTTTCGCCGGAGGGAACCGGAGAATCGAAGACACATGTGGAGGAGTTCAGAGGCGAGAACGAGTACGAAATGTACAGCACAGAGGGAAACAGAGGACCAAAACTGTCCCTATGAGCGAGCAAGTGAGGAGGCTGCAGAGGCTTTGAGAACCATGATTCCAAAGAGAGAAACGAAAGCGTTGCCGGAAAGGAGAGGAAATCAGGGTTAAAGAAGCAGAGAAAAAACCAGAGGAAATGGAGGGTTTGAGTGAGTGTTTCAGATTTCTGGGAAAACTCTGGGTTGTTGGGTTTTTTTGCAGATTTTGCAGATTCGAGGTGGAGTGTGGTGAGGTCTCACGATGGTGAGATGAAAAAATGAAAGATAACCGATATAGCTTTTTGTGTCGATTCCCACAGACGGCGCCAAATGTTGATGCACAAAACCGAAAGGGTCTTGGAACAACGTAAATCCGACCGTGAATCTGCAAGAAAGTAAATAACACAAGGTGTATCGTGGTTCACCCCAATGTTTGGGCTACGTCCACACTGATATTGTATTTCTCTGTGAGGGAGAAAGAGCCTCTGAATAGGAGAGTGAGGCTTCTGAGGGTGGGAGTCAGGCCTAAGAATTGGTCTCCCCTAATGAGAGTGAAGAGTCCTTTTATAGAATAAAGGCTCTTCACTTATTACATATTTGCTCCTTCCTTTATTACATAATTACATTTAAGTCCCCCAAGTATTTATACGAGATCTAAATACGAATGCCCTAAATATGGTACAAACAATATTCATCATAGATAGGTGGTAAGGTGCAATCATAAGTATAGCCCAATTCATCATTATCAAACTCATTTTCAAAGATAAGTGATACTAATGGGGTTACCTTCAAATTTGAAACTTTAGGCATCACCACTTGTTCATTTTGATGAGTATTTGGGTTCACCTTATCAGATTCGCATTCAACAATGCAAGACCTAGCATCCTCAAGCCAACTACCAAACCTTGACATTTGGGTGGTCCATCATCGTTGGTTGTGCTTCCTGCGTTTTGTTCCACCATGCTTCCTACGAGCTTCTAGGCATTCAATTTGCAAGGCAAGCAACTCGATTTCTTGTTGCAACTCTTGAATTTCGTCATCTCTTTCAACTCTCAAATCCCCAAGCTCTTGGTTATCACGCCTTCCTCTACCTCCCATCATTGCCATTTAGATAAATACCACGGAAGCAACCCAAAGAGTGTAGCGAAGCTCTGGTACCAAATAATGCAGAATGACAAAGAGATAGAGAAGATGTCAAAAAACACACGACGCTTGACAGAAAAATGATAGAAGAGCAATGCTCAATTCTTTGTTACCATAAAATTATAATTCCAAATTGTCTCCTTTAGCATATCAAACTCCCTCCCTAATATACTAGTATGCCAAAACATCTTCATCAATGCAAATACAACTCCCTAAGCCACTGAAACATATTAAATGATAATTGTTCCACCTAGCCACTTAATTTAAAACACAACTTACAATGCATCAAAATTACTACAAAACATTACATCACAACCTAAGATACATGAATCTCAAATTAATAATTAACGGAATGGATGAACACCAAAATACCAAAAGCCCCGTTGAATAAACTCCTTATTCACTACATCATCCAAGGTAATTTTCTTGCTCGAAAATTTTGATCCACAAAACCAAATTACATTTTTCAGCAAAAAATACCACTTTAACAAACCAAATACAAAATACAAACACAGCTATTCAATTTAGCTTGATTTACATCATAAAAAGTTCATTCAAACAACTAAAAGGGCACAAATAAAAAAAATTGAAAAACCAACCTTTTTCAAACACCACTGATTCCACTCTTCTGACATCTGATTTGTTTAACAGGAGCCAAATTAATCTGAAATTAAAACAAACCTCATTAATTAAATCAACCCAGAATAAAACATATTCACACTCACACATGTATAACGCAATACACACATGTACAATATATACTTAAATGACATACCTCGATGCCTTGTGGATCTGCAAGTGTGCTTGGAAAAGAACAGCAAAAAAAATGATTTTAATGATGAGGAAGTGTCAGGATCCAAATGAGAGCGGAAATCAGAAAAATTAAATTTAAATTTATGTACAAATCTCAAATCACAAAAGCCACAAATTTGACGAAAACAAAACCATCCAGATAAACAACCCAAAAAACTAATCAGAAAACCATAACTTTTTTGTGTAAGAAATTCCTTTAAATCAAACCAAAAAAAATTGAACATGATTATCTGAATTCAAAAAAAAATTAAAACACAGTCAATTTACTCTTATCTAAATAGACTTCATCTTCCCCTAATACGGTAATGCCCAAAATAAGACACAATAGTTACATCAATGAAATTCCATAAAAAATTTCAACACCTAAGGGCCAAAAGAAAAAACAATGTGACCTGTGAATACTATGCATCCAAGAAAAAGGATAATAGGAGTGAATGTGGAGAACAAAGAAGAAAGATTACCCCAAACTGAGCCACAGTTTCAATCTGCACCCGTAAACCAGTGCGAAAATGGATATGAGACATAAAACTATGTTTCCATACACATGTTAAAGAAATCAGGAAAAATAAAACCAAAATCAATGCATTTTTCACTTAATTCTTTTCTATCCAAAGCGAAACGGAGAATTGTCACTTAGCAACTGCTACGAAACCATATATTAGTATCGATATGATAACCGACAAGAAACGTATATTTCTGTCGGATATTAGGCAAAATCCAACAGAAAATGGATGCATTGGCGAATATAATAAGCAACAGAATTACCACTGTCAGGAAATGAATTTTCCGACACAAAATACTCTAAAACCGACAGAAACTGTGTCGGATATAATCGACAGAGAATATATTAATAATGAATAAATAAGAGCATTCTCTGTTATAGATAAAACCGACAAAAAATACTCTAAAATCGACAAAACTTGTGTTGGATATAACCGACATATAATTTATTAATAATGAATACATAAGAGTATTGTCTGTCAGATAAAACCGACAGAAAATATATTAATAATAAAAAAAATTGAAATCCAAAAATAATGAAATGGTGCCCGCCTAAAGGTTGTTTCTTGTGCACGTTGAAGAAAGTCCGTCCGAGCAACGTTCGAAAAGTTCATTCAGCTGCAATGGCAGAAGTTGGAAACGATAAAGTTTGATCAATCGTACTCTGTCCGAGAAATTTTCAGAGGTTTAATACTGTAATTTGGTATGCTACTAGGTTATTGTTTTTCCTATTTAGTTACTGTTTTTTAGCAGGAAAAAATTGTTACAGTAAAGTTTGAAATTGTTATATTCCTAAAAGCTGTTGAATGACCATCTAAGTCTACAGTTTCGAATTTTCTGCAGAACAAGTCATTTGGAAATTGCTTGGATGGATTTTTCTTAACACCAGAAAGAAACAACCTAGATTTTACCACTTTGGATTCAGCCATGCCGAGCTTGGCTCTTTCTTGTTTTTCCATCTTCAGCTTCTTCCAATGGAGGTCTCTCGGGCACATATGCTTCAGCTAGATCATAACCTACAGCTGACATGTCCTGAATCATTTCTTTCCCTTTCAAGTTGGCCTCCCCTACATTCACTGCATTTTCCAGCTTTAAGATGTGCAACGTTCCTCTTAAGGTACACCATATTCTTCAATTCTTCAAGTTTGTTTCATGTTTCACAACTAACCTCTATATATATATATATATATATATATATATATTGTTAGACAGAAGTTTGACCCCAAACAACTAGAAAAGGATTGGAAAGACAGATAAATATATTTGAAAAGAAAAGAAAAGACAAATCGAAAATTTGTGCAACTTGTGCAGACTGGTTAGACACCCTATGCTTCGTGGCAACATCAAGGTCTTGAACCAGAAAATTTTATCTAGCTCCAAATGTCTTAGTTTGCTTCTCGAATTGTTCATCCATGGTGATTGAAGCAAGAAGGAGAAGGGGAGAGGAGAAGAGAAGAAGAAGGAAATGAGAAGAGGAGAAAAGTGGGAAGGAAGGGGGAAGGGAGAAGGCACCGGCGTAAGGAAGAGATGGATGAGTTTTATTTTGGAAAATTTTCATTATTGTTGGTTAAAACCGACAAAAACATTTTTTTAAATAAAAACTGACAGAAAATTTTCATTACTGTCGGTTAGAACTAGGGGTGGGCATGGGCTGGGTCGGGCCCAATTTTGAAGGGACCGGACCGGACCTAGGTTCAAAGGAGACGGGCCAGGCCAGGCCGGGTATTACAGTTTTCAATATAGGAACCGGACCTTACCTGGCCCAGTTGAAACGGGCCGATTCGGGCTGGGTCCACAGGTCCTTGGTTTTTTTTTTTTGTTGGTAAAAAAAAAAAAGCTAAAATTTGCACATATTGCACAGATTCTATCATTCTACCACAACGGCCCTACCAACGTCCAAAATAACAACACATCCAAATTCCGAGAGTCCAAAATAACAATAATACATCGTCCAAATCAACATACAAAATAGAACTAATAGAAGGATAGGAGAAAGTTTATTAATTATACATGTTGATGCAGACTTGCAGTTGGTAGAGATGCTGAACTTTACAGAAACCAACCTCAAGAATCTGGCGCCACCCTTTCCAATCCCAAAACTGTGCGACTGCGAACTACAACACCATACAGAAAACCCTACATTTTAGATTGCCATTTTTAACAGGAACACAAAACACTGATACTTCACACTTAACAAAATGAACCAAATAGAGTAGCAATCTTACCCTAATAAAAAACAGGAAATAAACCATAATCTTTATCCCACTAAAAACACATGTACATAAAATATCAAAAAAACCCCAACGAAAAAACAAACCAACTTCCTAACTTAGGAAAAAAATAAACAGTGTCCTAATTTAATTATTTTCCAACACTCTCTTCAAAAAAAAATATTTTCCAACAATCGTACCCAAAATTCAATGAAACAAATAAACAAAAAAACTCAGAAATATCTGGAATTATTCGATAATGGTATTGAAGTTGGCAGGTAATCATGAGCTACTTGTTTGTAGACAAGGAAAGCAACTTGCTTTCTATTTCCACAAAACAAAAAAGGAAATGGAGCAAGTTGAAAAGTTTCAACTTCAATATACAACATCCATTATCCAAAATTAGTTACTGCATGATTAAGTAATACACCTGTTCAATTCCAACCACATCAGGACCTCTATATAAACCGACCAATGCATACCAAACCCACAACTTATCCTTCCTTCTCTATATTCATATACAAATTAAGCTTAGCCTATTGAGGTTCTAAAATCTGGTCCGACTTGCTTCCTCATTGACTGAAAAGTGAAAAGCACAACCTCATTTAAGGACCACAAAATAGAATCTGCATATGTAATACACAAAAGCCATCCTGATACAAGTGTTGTGCACAAGAAAACAACAAGCGTCATCCACACACAACACACACACATAGTCAAATCTGAAAACTAGAATAAGCATAATTTACTTATATACAACCATCACAAAAAAGCTAAGGAAAGCCCTTTCTTGCGAAAAGTGATCAGATCTATTACGTTTTCAAATACCATATTACTGACAATCTATTACGTTTTCAAATATCATAAATATCTTATTACTGACATTGAAGATAATCTAATGACCTCCAGTCTTACGAAACACAGAAATGGTACTTAGCGCTAAAACGCATTGATTATTTCAAGCTTCTCAAGTCCTTCACCCAAATGTTCCGAGGACGACAAATAAAACCGAAAATAGAGAGAACGAGAAACAACAAGAGTTTCATCGGACTTGAGAAATCATCATAGATCTTGCCTTAGTTCCAGGGAAAAGCCATACATAGAAATTATCCAAACAGATCCACAATTCCTTCACCCAAATGTTCATGCATTCATCAAATTACTCCCACCTAAAGATTTAGGCTCTAATCAAATCCAATTATTCATGCATTCATCAAATCCTCTGCATCAACAAAAATAAAATTTGGAGAAGTAGACTTACGGTAGCCGACGAAATAATAGATGTCGTCGAGGTCGGAGGATGGTTGGATGGGTGGTGGTGCTGCTGCTGTTGTGTTGGTCGCATCGGCGGTGATGGACGTTCTCTGGGATGTCGTTGGAGTGGGGAGTCGAGTCGATGGTGGAGAGGTGGGAGTGAGATTGTGAGAGAGTGAGACTGAAAGTCTGAAATTGATTCTGAAACCCTAGGTTAGAAATTAACGATTCAGATTGCAGGATAGGTTATCATTCAATCTCGACCGTTGATTATAATTAGAAACGGGTCGGTCCGGGGCCCCGTTTTTCTAAGGTTTAGGAACCAGCCCACCCCGTTTGTTCCCAAAAAAAAAAGGACCCAGCCCGTACCCGCCCCGAACCTACATTACCCGCCTCAACCCGCGCTTCCTCTACCCGTTTGCCCACCCCTAGTTATAACCGACAAAAAAAAAAATGGAGGCAAAAATCCCCCAAAATTCCCTCCCAAAATTTTAAATCCCCCGCCCCCCAAAATTTTGTTACGTTTTTTTAAATTAAATAAATAATTGTTTCGTTTAATAGATAATAACCCATGTAAAATATGTGATAAAGAAACAAAAAGATAATTGTACAATGAAAATGTTATCACACAAACTAAATATTATCTAATCAATACTGAAAAGAAAGAGACCAGTATGTAGGTCACTACAAACCAATGAAAAGGAAACAATGGTGATATGCAAAATGATGCCTTTAACTCGTCCAGTTCACTTGCCCATACATATGATTAAAGGATGGGTTTTAAATACTAGTGAAGAAAGTTGAGGTTCTACAAATGTAGAGTAGCTTATCATTTATAAGCACATGCAAGGTCCCTTCCTTTCCCGATGTGAGATCTTGCATGTGCTTATTAGTAAATGGGCTATTCTATATATAGCCAAATGGTTTTATGATGAAACCCCAACTTCCTTCATGATCAGAGCAGGTTGTCGCACGTGTGAAGCTCAACGGTCACATGTACTCCACGTCATCCATTTAGTGTGTTTTCACGTGTTTGACTTGAAAATTCGCAACACTTGCGGGGGCATGTTGAGAGTATCGGGGAAACAAAGACCTTTGCATGGACTTATCAGTAGTTGGACTACTTTTCATATTGCCAATTGGTTCTATGGTGGAACCCCACTTTCTTCTTAGTATCAAGGCAAGTTATTCTATGTATGAAGCCCAACGGCAATACGTGCTCTACGTCACCCTATTTGTGTTTGTCCACGTGTTTGGCCTAAAAATTCGCCAAACGTGATGTGGCATGTTGAGAGTCAGAATCCAACATCAAAAAAAGAGGGAACATTGCATATGCCTAAGTCATTTGGGTACTACTCATACTGCCAATAAGTTTTTATGATGAAACCCCAACTTCCTTAAAAAAAACTTAACCACCGTAGGCACAAACAGGTTGATAAAAAAACTCACTTTTTACTAATGGAACCTTAAGTCGATTATTTGGAGGTTCAAATGAGTTATGACTTCATATTATTTTCTTTCTTCATTTTCAAGATATCTGATGGGTCTCTATAAAAACGTGAAGATATTTCGGTGGATACCTGCTGAAAAAGTTTCACCAGTTATCTTTTACGTACTCTTACGTTAGACGGAGAGTACTGAAAATATGCACAGCTTTTATAGCTGCCGCTGAAACCTTATATTGTTCGGGACAGATACCTGTTGAAACATTCTGTGGAGGGTATAGGGTGTCGAGTGTGTGAGGGTAATTTAGGTAAGTAAAGCAGGTGTATCAATTGTTTCTGAAGTATAAATCTACAGAGAAAGAAAAAGAAAAGAAAACTAATTTTGCAACAAATGACATGTTTACAGTACATGAGACAAGAAGCTCTTTCAGTTGAGATGGAGCAGCAAGTCCCTTGTATTCTCCTCTCCTTAGTTTGTCTGTCTGCCATTACTACTTTGTTGCACGATATCTTGGATAAGCTGTGAAACGTTGACGTGAGACGATCCTCCTTCTTCTGCTGCTCTCTTTGCCATCTCTCCAAACTCTCTGGCTCTCTCTCTTCTCCCTTCACTTTCTTCTCCATCCATCACCTTCTCTATCGCTTTTGTTACATTTTCCCTTTTCACCAGCACGCCAATCTTCTCTTCCTCTCCCCACTTTACCGGATACTCCACCCCAACGCTCACCGCAATTTTAAGAACCTGCACAACTAGTTTTTCATTAAGGAACTGGTCCCCAAACAGTGGCCATGTGATCAAGGGCAGCCCGGCACATATCCCTTCCATTATCGAGTTCCATCCACAATGTGTTAAGAACCCCCCAACTGCACGGTGTGACAATATGAGTGTTTGCGGAGCCCATCCCCAAATAACGAGGCTCCTTCCCTTCGTTCTTTCTTCAAATTCACTCTCAGAAATCCATTTTTCCAACTCTTCTGATTGACTGCATCCCCTTACAACCCAAATGAACGTTTTGTTCGATGCCTCTAAGGCCAGTCCAAGCTCTATCAATTGTTCACACACAAGATTGCATAAACTTCCGAGGCAAGCATAAATTACAGAACTTGGTTCCCAAGAATCAAGCCACTTCAAGCAGTGCTGTTCATCAATGGAGGCCTTGTTACCCCTCTGCGCCTTGTCCAAGTCATCTTTGTTGCTCAGTGAAGCTGGGCCAATGCACCAGACTTTCGCCGTCTTCTTGTACGCTTCAATATATGCCGGCTCCAACTCTTCAAAAGTATTCATGATTATCCCAAATGTTTCCAATTCAGCTGCAACAATTTTATCCAAAAACCCTGACATACTTGGAGTCAGGGGGCCTGGCAGCTGAGCTTTCGTGGCCTCAATTCGATCAGGCAAGTCAGGCACAACAAAGTACTCCGTTTCAGAGCTTAAATTCTCATGAACTTTCGACGCCTGAAGTTTGTTAATGCAAAGGAGACAAAATGTGCAGAATCCACTGAAAGATATCCTTGGAATGTTAAACTTGTGGGAAATTTTCACCGTCCACGGAAAACACATATCGGAGAATATGCAGCTTGGCTCGGGGGTTAACTCTTCAAACAACTTCTCTGCTTGTTGTTGCAACAGACCCGTTGCAAAAAAGAAGTGCGCCGCCAATCCATGCGACGGAAGCAGGTCAAGGTTCTCACACCCAGCAGGCAACCCCGCTTTTTCGCATGGAAATTCTAGTAGGGCTACCCTCATTTGGAGGCCCGACTGCACAGCACGAGTCAAAACGTTTTGAAATCGCGCCGCATTGTGCTGCGTAGTGACGATGGTGATGATGATGCCTCTTTGCGCCAAGAGTCTAGCGATGTCGATCATGGGTATCATGTGGCCTTGGGCCATGAAAGGAAACATAACAAAGTGAAGCTGGGGCTCTCCGGACGCCATGGTATTGGGAAGAAAATTGGATGGATAGAATATCATATATGAAGCAGGAGGTTCGCTTGTTACTCGAGGGATATAGCATCTCTCTCTTGCTACGGGACAATGATGCAATTTGCCGCTGCTGACGTGAGAGCTTACAAATTTATTGGTGTTCTTATCCTAACATTTCACTCTACTCAGTTATGTGGACTCTGTTTAGCCACTTCACATAACTTGCTTCCTATTTCGTGCAGTTCTAGCGAGCACACACAAGCTACATGTAACGACGAGAATCGGACCCCAAATCTCTTGGGTGGTGTAGAGCTAGCTTATGGGACAAAACGGAGTCCCGCGGGTGAATAAAACTGACTATTCGATATCAATTGATGGAGAGGCAGGAAATATTACATATTATGTCGCAAGCACGACTCCGAACCAATCAACACACTAATATTCAGAATTGCCTCAAAACAAGAAACCAAGAAACATCTCAAACCACATCTCCTTCGTGTTCAAGTTACAAATCGTTTGCCTAAAAACTGTAAAACCGATATAGTACGTGAAAACCACACGAATTTACAATCTCCGAGATGACGTTTTGAGTGCAACAGAATAATGTTACATCTATAACACACAAAATACAGAAGCGACCCGAGGTATATGTTTGATTTACAAAGATACAACACAATTGACATGATTTAGAACAATTCGAGAAATTTATGGCCCTGGTAACCCTACATATTAAAGGTCAATGCTGAATTTCACGATTCTCCTACGCAGCTTCGTTCTGCATCTTGCAATGGGACTTCCATTTCAGTCATTAAAGATAGGGATATGTTTCCTTGCGCACAGATGAAGATGATCAATTTAATTTCTCCTTTATAGCTTGCCACTTCATTCTAGACTGAAAAATCATGGCCCTTTCGTATTGAGTGACTTGAGTCCGTACGATCAACTCGAGCTGATTTCCATGAGGATGACTTTGAGAATTTTAATAATAAACCTAGAGCAGAAGAGCACGTAGCTCTCACTACTGCATCCGCTGACTTACTCATTTTTCCTACTAGCGTTCCGAATACCTAGATTTAGACATGAATTTTTGTGAGTATACCATGTTACTCTTAGTTATGGGCCATGACATAAAAAGATAGAACTCATGTCTGAAAATTACCTGCGCATAATATTGATTCAAGATGTGCTGATCATCGGACAGAGATAGCATACAGCTGGAGAAGTATATAGCATTAGCCTGAATTATCGGCCATGGTGCATCGAAAGCCTGTGATATCAAGAATGTAAGTCAAGTCATTTGGGTACCCCTATTGTGAAAAGAATATAAGGGTGGTGTAACCATCTGAATTGCAAAGATTATACACATAAAATCATAGGGCTTTCATACCATAGTTACGAGGCCTACCACTAGTAATGATAGGAAAAACGCTAAATTTACTAGCCATTTAGCATAGCAACCAAAAAAAGAACAAAAAAAAAATTGTATTGAAAATGAAGGTTTTCCAGTCGGGAACCTGTATTGTAGATGCCATGTAAGTATCAAGTCTTGAGGGATGATGCTGAACAAATTGCTTTGTGAGGTCTCTGACAAAACCCTCGTAGTCAGTTCTGAAAAGAGAAAAGTTAGTGTGACTTCATCTATCGCCGTATAAGGGTTACTGTCATAATCATCTCATAAATTCAGTCCTCTGATAATGTGTCAAGACATACCGATGATCATGATTGAAAGAATGCATATTGAACAAGGGGAGGAGTCCATCCATTTCCAGTAATGGGGCAATTTGTTTCAGAGTAGTCTGTTCACCAATTCAGAAAAACAAGTTAAAAACGTCTCCATGCATCTTCTTGAGCAGGAGAAGTAATAACGGTAAGCAAGTACCCGGCAAGCCTGTCTCACACTAACGTCATCATCATGCAAATGCAGAACCAAGCGTGGGATTACGGTATGTACCTGGACATAGTATTACATTTTATAACTATATGAGCTTTTAAATGAAAACCACTGTCAAGTTTCCATGTTATTCATATATAAATAATTAAGTGGTAAAAAGTTCTGAACAAAACTGTGCAACAAGTTACTTTCTGAAATAAACAGCCAAAAGAACGAATGAGAAGCATGAAATAATCTCAATAATTTCTACGCCCATATGTCAGTTCTTCAAAAGGAAGGAAAGTTCTTCCTAAGATCAGAACAAGTAATAGACCTGCTCGAGAAATGCCTCATGTTGCGGACCAATTCCATAGTTACTTAGTGCTCCAAAAGCTGCAAAAGCATTAGCTCGCATCTTCGTATTTGTACATATCTGTTCCAAACATGTTGTAATTAGTCAATGTATCAGCACAATAAAATGGATTACGCTACAAGCAACATGTAAGATGCCATCTGATTTCCAAATAATAAGTGATATTACATGGATATCCTTTGCCTGACAGTTTGTTCTAAAATGACTTCCAGGAAGAAAAGGAAGGCGTACATTGTTCAGCCCACCTATTTTTCTGTTCTTCAACAAACTTGAAATTTTCCATGTTCTTAATTCTTTTTAAATCTTTACTTACAATATTTTACTGATAGTCTAATACCAAAATTAGTTAAAGTAACATTGAGAAGAGATGCTCCTATTAACTGCAATCATAACTCAATTAATTTGGAAACATTTAATCAAATGTAAATTGTAATCAAGATACGGCAAGGAAAGTTGAAACCACATTTAATCAGATGTAATCCTTGAATGACCAAAGAAAAAATGAAAGAGGCAGCAAGAACCAAGAAAATAATTTGTGAACCAGTATACTGAGAGTGAAGTACTGCACCAGAAGATTTCGAAGCCGCAGAGAAAGACTAAGCAAAATGGGATCCACAGCATCCTTGGGTGACGACTCAAGCATCTATTATATTAAAAATGAGTGCTCAATATTGAATTAATACTAAAGAAGTAAAGATTAATGATTACCAAGGAAAAAAGAGTGATCTAAAGAAAATTCTTAACATTTATATAACACACATGCTAATATTACACCCATCAAAAGAAAAGAAGGGAGGAATTCACCGTGAGCAAGCAAGAAACTGCAGTTAATTGCACAGATTCATCGGAATCATCTAGCAAAGCTAATATTACACCCAGAACTTGAGCTGTGTACTGCAACATCTGCATAGATGGTATCTGCAACTCAAAAGTTCAAAATGTCAATTCCTCCGGAATCATAGAATGAACGATGAAGGAAAAAAAATGAAATAAGATTTAAAACATGCAGTAGGCATACAATTCATTGTGAAGGACAGAGAAATAATGAAACCAATTTCAGGCAGGCAGAGAAACAAAGCCAGGCTTGAGAATGGACATGTAATTACAGGATATCGTCCAAAGACCAATAAAGCTATTTAGACGCACGAAACTGACACACTAGTTGACACTCTCAAATAGAGGTGTCTTAATAACATTACTCAACTCAACCAAATAATACTCTCTTCTCTTAAGGCCTAAGGAAATGCAACATATTTTCTATCAAAATATTCCAAATAAATATTTTTAGAACAAAGTAATGCTCCTCTAGCTTGAGACTGATAGAACCCAAAGATGTGAACGCAAGCACATACTAATTAGTGAAAAGTAAGAAATTTTTCATTTTTAGATAAGGTAACCGCTTCATTTTTGGATTGAATAAATCAAAGGAGAATCAAGGGACATATATAACATGGTGTGTAAAAGGATAAAACGTATGCGTGGAAATCATTTCCCACCGGAAAATTATGGAGGTCAGCTTCTCAGAAAAAAGCTGAAAAAGATATAAAAGAAAACTAAATAGGAACATGCACAGAAAAACTCCAACACTCATTCCAAGCACTTTCGCAAAAGATTCACTTAACCTGTACTAGTCCTCTCAAACACAAGCGCCTAACTGTTGGAGATTCATCTGAAACATGTCGACACAATACCTCCACAATCTGCTCCAATAGGGATCCAAACCCATCACTGCATTATCAAGAATATTAACTAATAAGAATTTGGAATCAAAGGTTAACAAAATTATTCAACTAATAACACAAAAATGCATGAATTAACAATGAGCACAAAACAAGTTAAAATGCTTGCAAAGAACTAAGATCCCAAGTACACAAGAAACTGAAGGAAATAGAGTAAACAGTGGTTACTATACACATATTATTTGGGTCTATACTTTATTACTTGTATCCTTTTCTATCACATGCGTAAACATGGACAGGAACAATGATATGGACCGAGATAATTACCAAGATGAACAGAAAAGTAACAAATTGCTGAGAATAATGACATGATGGAAACAGAGTTTGCAACAAGAAGATCCCATGATACAGACATGTCATGGAAATAACAAAATTTTAATGTAACCAACAAAATGTAAAGTGTCTTGGTTGACATCCAACGCATACCTGTAGCGGACAAACTCTGACAGTGCAGCAGCTGCAGCTTCCCTTTGGTATCTTTGGTGTCGATTTAATGATTTACTTAAAATTACACATATGCTTTGAACCTTTAAATAAAAAAGGTAGCGTCCATCAAAAAAGAAAATGAAACCACCACAAACCTTAATTTCCATGGACCATAAAAAACAGATTATGATATTTACAACACAATCACTTACCATATAAAGCTCAATAAATACCTCGTACTTAAATGCAAGCTACCTTTTTCAACAAATTCGCAAAATGTGATAAGCTTAAACAAATTGGAATTTTTTTTTTGCAAGGGTGATCCTGGTTTCTCGAATGATCTTTTAAAGAACACTTCGGATGTATTTTTTAGTGGAGTAAGCCCAAATGAGCGGTTAGCACCATATTAACTTACTACCCAGTTCGCACTTGAGCACTCGTCATACAACGTACATATACATATGTATGGGTTAGAATCCGAGGACACACGCTTTTGACACCCATTTTGTAGAGTCCACTTTGTAATGTATTTCAATGATCTACACCGTCTATATTTTAGTCAATGTTTTAAAGAGCGAAGCCAAAGCGTTTCATGAATAGCCTCGCCTAGGCGATAGCCTCATGGTACCTAATAAAACAATCAAGCAAGCATGCCAAGCAATCAAATATTTGATTAAATTATTATTTCTCTAATTCACTTCATAAAGTCATAATAATCTAATAGAAACTAAGTTCGAAACATAAAATTAGCATGAATTTTATAAAACCCTTGCCCAAAACGATGTCATTTTGGGTTTGGGAGGTTTCTTTTAAAACAAAATCAAACGCCCAGGTTGCCTAGGTGCCTCTTATTTTTTAAAACACTGGTTTCGGTACACCATTATTAGATCATCCTTACAAAAAATTAGACAAATCATTGCAAAATTAGACAAATTTGAAACCATAAAGACATTCATTTGTAGTAAAGGAAATGGACAAATACAGTTCTACAAAGAAACTCTAAATTTAATCAATGGTCATATGGTGCATTTGGGTGATTTTTGGTAGACATTATCTTTGAGGTAAGACATAAAAGATAGACGGCTGGATCGTGCCCAACAATGTGTCCCCGGATCTTAATATATATATATATATACACACACACACACATATATTATACACCTTAACTAATAAACTCAAATATAGCTCACTGTATAAAATAAATTGTGAAAAATGATACAAAGTCTTAAATCAAAGCAATTACCTCTTTTGGTCTTTTTATCGAGACGCAACCTGCTATCTCTCCAATAAGATTGATCCACCTCTCATTTTCATTGTGCTCCCCATCTCTGGCCAAAATCTATAGAAAGAATATCTAAATCACATTCCCTCCATGTTGCAAGACACAACTAAGGAATTCAGAAATTAAAGAGCTGATATAATTCCGTCTTTATGTGCTTTTCTACCTTTCCCATCTCAAGATCTCCAACACATTCACAGAACGCTTGGAACGCAGTTAAAAGGGCCCTGCAAGAGCATGAAAAATGGGACAAGTTTTTACAATCTTAACATTTAAACCTTACAGGTGCTTGAAACTTACACGTGTGTGAGTATTTATATAGACGGCAATATTCTTTCTATCAAAGTCTGATGTTTGCATCAAACTTCCAATAAGAGGTAAAATTCTAATTGCAGGTATCAACTTCATAACCATCTGGCCGCCTAACATATCATCGTCTCCTAGTATATAACTATATATAGCAGAAATTTTAGTCTAACAGACTATAAATTCAGACCATTGACTGAGAAGTGATGGGAGAAAGTTCATGTATGGTTTTCACATGGGCTTTGGTTTCAGCAAATTTTAAAAATTCATCTTTTTCAGTTATTTGTCTTGATTGGAAAGCTGCTATTAGTTAAAATTGTTTATGGAGACTTCATAGCTGTTTCATTTTAGGGGGATTTATTGTGGACATCTTGTTCACTTGTGTAGTTGTCATGCAATGAAATCTCAGTTCTTTCTCAAAAATAAACAAGGAAAATTCTTGCATGCATCTGGCAAGACAAAATTATCAATAAACAAAAACTGTGCTAGATCCTTACCGTAATGGATCATGTTGACCACGGCTAGCTAGACCATGACAACTTCCCAATTGGAGAGTAAGCTCAGCAAGAACAGAAGCATAGTTTTGTTGCACAGCTTTTTTTCCTATTTTACCACCACCTCTGCAACAAATATGGAACATATCAAAGTTGTCTAACATGAACAAATACTACTGAAATTTGATAATCAAAGCTGATTTCTGAACCTGAAAAATGCAGTTACAGCTATAATAGCAGCTTGCAGAATGTCATCCTCCAATTGACCGTCAACTAAATGGCTAGGATTCTCTCCTTTTTCTGAATCACCTTTAAGGATGGGAAACTGGTCAAGGACAGATATGACATGCTCCAGGAACAAAGATGAAAGAACTGTATGCTGGGAAAATGCCTACAGATAAAAAGCAAAATAATAAACATTAAAAAAATTTGGAAGATGACTGAATAAATTATGATCAAACTGAATAAATCAAATGAAGAAGATAATACTACCATACACAATAGAAACTCAAACATTACATTGACAATATATATGTGCACATTGGTATGGATACAATCACACATGAAAGAGACGAGGAGGAGGAGGTGGTGGTGGATGTATCAAAAGGTTGTAAAATTTATTGTGTTTTCTTGCCACTCGTAGAATCAACCTAATAGATGAAAATTAGCATTCAGGGGCCAGATTAAGATGGAAGTTTTTCCTTTCTTACTAAACAAGCAAGACATGAGACATTTTCAAGAATTATAGAACTCAATGTCTAGGGTGTCACTGGCTCCTGTAGCCCAATCCTTTTTCATTAGTGAATCTCGGTCTCTAACACATGTTTGATCAACCAATTAGAACCAGAATCAATATAACCATTTGAACTTGTGGTAGTATTTGAGCAAACAAAGAATTCATGACACATAAAAATCTTCTAAATGGACTCACATAAAATGCATCCTGCATTGGCCAGCCACCGCGTAGCCTAGATACATCTTTTGTTACTATGTCCCTTCCAGATGTAGCTAAAACTTCGTTGAAGACAACTTTTGAACTAGTGCTCTCAGCTAGAGAAGAAATCTTCTGGCAGTTAAGGATTACTTGACAGAGGAGCCTAAAAAGAAACAAAATTATGCAGTTCGGTTTATTGAAACACATTGCAACCCAGTAGTGCAGCATAAAAACAGGTATCTTTTTAAGAAGAGTGCATATAATACGGGTAAAAGGATACAGCAGCAAGAGTTTCCTGGCGTAAATGCTTCTCAGTCACATGGGCCGTAGCCATCAGCAAAGCTTGAGTTGTCCTATAACAGACAAACACACATGCACATATATTCTCTATCAGGGTTACCAGACAAAAAACCTATTTCTTTACCAAAAGAAAGCAAGAAAAGCTCATTGCATTTTTCCCTTTTTCAGAATCTGTCACTAATTTAAAATTTCATTATCAGCCAAACCTTGATACATCAGTTTCACTTAGCTCAGTTCCCCTTCTTGTGACAAACTCAATTACAGCTTGAATGGCCCCCTCCGCTGATTGCTTGATCTTGTCGCATACAGCTGCTGTGCAACCATGCAGGGTGGCTACTAGCTGCAAGATGAAACTGTTGTGTTGTAGTATCGGTTTCAACTTCGGAAACACTAAAAAAAAATGAACTTACCTCACTCTTTGTTAGTAATACACAGACAGAGGAAATAATTCTGTTGAAAACCTCAGATGGATCTATAGAAGCATCCTGGGTACAAAAAGAAAACCAAAGATCATCCTAGTGTTACATTTCCACCCATGGCTCCAAACAAAAGATATGATAAAAGCAAAGAAGAGAATATTAAAAAAACAAAAATGAAAAGAATTGGCAATGAACCTACACTCCTCAAAATAGCTATGACATCCTCAAGCGATGATAAAGCCCTGTACGATATTTCTATGTCCATGCCGTAGCTAGTAGTTGAAGGCCGTGGAAGTGAAAGCGCAATGCTAAAAAGTTGATCAAGAATCTACAAAGAGAGAGAGAGAGAGAGAGAGAGAGAGAGAGAGTTCAGTCATAGAAAGTAATATTAAGAGATCCAAATGCATTTCCAGTCTTCCAGATAACTATTTCTCGTCCAACTTACCTGAGCGGAGGCTTTTCTAACTTCCGAGTTAGTGTCTGCACAACGTGGAAGATACATAATGACCCTGTCTCCCAATGACAATGCCTCACGACTTGGCAATACAAATGCAGCTGGACGTTAAATGAAATAATAAGAATAAGTATAGGTCAAATAAAAACTAAAAGGAAAGCTGTGTCAGGGGCATTTTTACATGGTAAGTTGGAAAAGTTCCTATTCAAATTACGGTCAATTTGCTTGCTGTGCGTGCAACTTCCTTGGCAGCCCAGGGCACAATTTGCAGTGGTGCAAACTGTCCGAAACTTGAGAAGTATCTCATGTACTGCAAGACAACCTCTTCGTCTTTGACAATCCACAGGTGAAGAAACATACTGATCAATTTGTCTCAAGATATGGGATAACTGCTCTGCTCGACTTCTCCCATCTTCTCCACTAAATTGTCATATGATAATAATCAGAAGCGGTATGGCATGTAAATAAAAGCAAATATATATGGAATATATGAACCCAAGCAAACTTTCAATTGTAAGCTCATCATTATATTCCTAATACATGAAAAGTAGCACATATAACTTCATCATCATTATACCTTAAATTAGTAATGGAACACATATAACTCATAGGAGCTAGAGAATATGTATATTATAGTGACGTTTGCATACATAATATATTCTTTGGTCAATGATACATAAGATACATTACGCATATGTTTTAGAGATGGACAATTTAATTATCAGATGTGTGAATTTGATATGCTCAACACAACCCCACGAGTACAGCAGAACTAGAGAAGCATCTACAAGAATTACTTTAGATGGAATGGAGCACGTATGACCACATTGAACCTGAGACATACATGAATTTCCCACTTTAGAGTGTCCAATCCAACCAACTAACAATGAATGAAGAGGTTTTCATATTTGGATAAATGAATGAAGAGGTTATAAATCTATGTATGGAAATGCAAGGCTTAGAATTTTGTGACGGAATAATTTCAAATTCTCAACCTCTATCAAAGTGGAATCTCACCCATATCCAAAATTACCAGAAATCCAGAGAAAGCATTTGGTTACTTTCATAGAAAAAGAAACAACAAAAAAACTAAAAGCACAGCAGTAAAGCAAGAGTTCGGAAAGGATGACAGATTGATGTGCACTCCCAAGAAGCATATATCATGTTATTTAAGATAAATGCTACTAGAATTGCATATATCATGTTATGTAATGTACCTTGTAAGAAGAATTGCACACAAGAGAGTGATAAGGTTGTTGATAAGAGGATTGATAACATCCACTGGATCATTTGGTAAAGCAAAGAAACCTAAGGTGGCCTGTCAAAATTATCACAATCAACAAGGTGTATTAGCCACCAACCAAGAATTGGGTTTACCACAATAACTAGTGCGTGAATAATAAAAACCGCAAACCTTTAATACATGGTTTCTGGTTTCAATTGTTAGTTTTGGCTCTACGGAGACCAACGTAGTACAGGCACTTAAAGCACGAGCCTGTAGAAATTCAAGAAGAGAAAAATTGAGAAAGTTACAACATAAGTTAATCATTACCTTTAGGCTGTGTTTGTTTCAAAATTATGTTCCACGAACTATATTTGGGAAACAAAATATATTAGAGAAAGTTTTCCTTTCATATTTAATTTTGATATCACATTGATTAGATTTCTTGACAGTTTCTAAAGGGAAATAATTGAAATAATTGTATAACGATTTAATTGAAATTTTAAGTTTCTGAAAACTTAGCTTCATAGCTCTTAAAATTTTATATTTATGGTTGTAGCCTTTTAGGGAACATATTTTTTCGGGAATCGATTGCCAGGATTTTCCTATTTGTCAGAAAAATTAGGCGAGTCAAACGCCAAGAAATTGTGTTTTCCCAGAAATTACTTTTTTTTTTCCCAAAGTTTTCTCTCCTTTGGAAAAACAAACACAAGTTCATTGCATACCACGGATACAACCAATACTGTATATTACTAACTTGTGTGTGCAGAAATTCAAGAGTAGAATCGGAGAAGCTTTCACTATCATCTCGGCCCATCAAGGTTAATATATAGTCAAGCATTTGGTCCCTTCTTTTTAATGGAAAGGACGAGCCATTTTCTGCAGCATTGATGACAGCGCGACCTGAAATATCAACAATATGTTTCTGTTAAAGATGCATTGTACTAACGGTTGCATACTATCTAAATCATTAGGCATAGAACATATGTGTCCAGCGAATTGCATCAGATTTTTCAGCTTATGATAAACTATAATAAATAGCAATATCTCGCATTATTTTGGCCAATATCAAAGCCTTTTCCTAACATAAACATGTGTACACTACACCATCACCCAATGTATTGATAAATTATATCACTATCAGCAATATCTACCATATCACCGCCTATGTCTTATAGAGAGTTTAAGTTAGACTCTCCAGCATATATGTGTCCTCTAGTATGTACAATTACAATAAATCTCAAATCATTCTATATCCCAACTTTCCAAAGATTTGACAAATATCTTAGGTACATACGAACAAACAGGCAATTCATTCAAAGCAATCTGGCTAGATGGGTTAAACATTCTGGAATCAACCATATAAGAACCACATGAACAAGAACCAACCGCACCAAATGGCCTCAAACCCTATGGAAACACACATGAAAGAACAAAATTTCATGTGCCGGTCAAAAAGACAAAATTAATACAAGAGAAAACCTACTCTTAGCAAGATGTAACCCAATTCAAGAGAAACAAGCTTAGGTGAATTTTTTTCCTTTGAGCAAAGTTTTACTTGGTGTCTCTTATCACTGATAATGGCAAAAAGAAGAAACAAAGAAACAAGTGCTGGGGATAACTCTGGGAGTTCAAACTAAAAAAGAAAAACATGGAAATAAACCAAATTCATAAATGAAGTTCATGCAAGTTTTGCAAAACAATTTTCAAAGTAATTATAAAAATGACACCAGAATTCATACAAACCTAGTAAATCAATAGCAGTAATAACTGCCTGCTTTGCAGTGGGATGTCGCACATGAAGAAGCCGCGAGAGCATATTAGTCCCCTGCAAGAGAAATAAGTAATCAATCTTTTATTGCAGAAATTCTACAAAACTCACTAACACACTTGGCCATATTCAATTCATCATGAGGTCAGAATTCAAACCAATGCAAACATCTAGACTTTTAAGGAATACTCGCTTTAACATTAAACCACCAAAATCATTTGTCAAACCTCAATAACTCAGATTTGTATGATCTTCCTCTCATGTTATTGACTCTTACTATACTGTATTCACACCTTCCAAGGAAGAAAAGCAGCTGAAGTTCTTTTTAGGCTTGAGACAGATGTTAATCAAATGCTGGCATGCATTTCATGCACATGCTCCTGTTTGTAGTTATATGCATGCGAATTTGTGGGTGATCAAGTGAACAAATTTGAAGTAGAGAGAGAGAGAGAGAGAGAGAGAGAGAGAGAGAGAGAGAAGTTGGCACAAAGACAAACTTTGGAAAGACCCTTAAAATGTTTTGAATTTTTCTCAAAAAACAAAGGCTTAATAGTAACTGGTCTAAGAAGTCATAAATTCAAAGAGAAAAACAGGATACCTCTAAAACATATTAAGCAAAAGGCATTAGACATTCGTTTTAATTACACAATTACAATATCTGACATTGGCAGATTACTATGTAAAAGCTCACTAAAAGGAATCTGAAATCAAAAGGTCATCACTAATTGCTTGCTCAAAAATCCATGTCATGGGACCACATGACTTTATTTCTGATATAATGTGTGAGACTACAGTTTGAATTTGTAATAAAATTCAGGCCATTAGACCACATGACTTTATTTCTAGTATGGGTCAACAACACTAACACTGCATTGTGCTAAAGAGCTATTCTTAGCCAAGGAAACACATCACCAACATCTCAAATTAGAAACAATGAAAAATGATGGGGTAAGCTTATGTGGAGCACAAAGAGGATATCTCTATATTTAAATTTACATTTTGTTTTCATATCATTAGCAGTTTCACAATATAAGTTCCCAGAACATAAAGAAAGGAGAAAAACAGAATCTTGTCCTTTCTTGGTAGTCAGAGGGGCTAAGAAAAGGACGAGGTATCATACAACAAGTGCGTCTATTCTGGCTTCAATAACTGTTGATGGAGCATATTTTGCAGCATATCCATACATTAGAGCCAAAGCAGCATGTACATCATCAGATTCTTCTGTTTTGAAATCATCAGAGAAAAAAGATAGGAATCTGCAATAAATGAAGAAATGTTTATGTCGTAAACCGTAAGAAATATATATATTTTACAGATCCACCTAAGAAGTAAACAGTGATTTAGAACTCAGAACTAAAAAGAACCAGAGGGGAGAACCTAGAATCCGCAAATTACATCCAGCATAATATTTAAAGAAACAAAATCTTTAAAACAAAGACAGCAATGTTTCTGGGGTGGGAGAAGAGAGAGAATCATACAGAGAATCTAACAATGTAAACTTAATAAAATAAATGCATGAATGTACAGGATTGAAGAAGACTGGTAAGAACCTTCGGAAGATACTTTCCCCAACATTATCCAGAATGCCTTTCAGCTTTTCCAGGACAGTGTCCAAGTGGGATGCTGCAACCTGGAAGTGGAGAGGCCAAAAGTAATGAATCACAAACCCCATAAAGATGGAAGAGCAGAAAATAAAACCATGAAAAGTAAGATACCAATCCCATGGCTTTTGCCAGACCAAGCCTATTGGTTGGATTTGTGATGTTAGCTTGTTTATACATCCAATCTATCTTATGACGGACATAAGCCCTGTCATTAACTTTTTGAAGAAACACGCCAAAGCAGCTGCAATAAAAAAAATTACTATTACATATTAAGCACCTCTCAAATCAAAGGTTTCGAGATAGCTTCTTGAGTTGAAGGATGGCCACAAAAGGGCCTAAGATTGGCGTACATAGAAATTACAATAAATATAGAACTAAAATGATAACTGCAGGCCAAATTTAAGCTTACATTACAAGTTAAAAGCTGTTTTATACTAATACATGAACTAAAGCATCAAAATGCAACCTCAGTTAGATTTCTGCTTCAGCATTTTTGAGGATCATTTTACTAGGAAGTTAACGTGGGTAGTATCAAATGCTAGGGACACTTATACCCATCACAATTGCCCAATCTCAATTTGTGTAGTATTGAACTACAAGGGAGACAGGAAATCCATATGCTCATATGAAACAAAGTAAAACAGTACACTTATGTAATAGATAGTTTTGACAAACAAAAAGGGAAATTAGGGTCTTCTACTTGATAAACCTTCATCAATAGCCCTAAACAAAGCCAAATTACCAATGTGGTGGTGCACAGTAATTTAGAGCATTCAATCTGATAATAGAACAGTAAAAGATAAGAAACAAATAAAAAATACGTCAGAATCTAACTAAAACCAAAATGAATGATAAACCAAGTATTACAATGTGAAGCCAACCTAAATATCAACTTCAACAAATCAAGATTCCAACCCATTCAGCATCAGAAGATGACAGCACGACACCCAAAATCCAAATTACTGTACTTTCCATTAGCCAATTATTTGCAAACAACCCTACGGATTACTTTCGCAGATAAGAAACAAAATTTCATTAAAACCAAAATATTACAAAGCTTAGTATACAAGATGTCCACTACAAACGACACAATCGAGGAAACTCAATCTACCAAAAACAGTTCACACACCCAACAAGTATTAAGCCAGTAAAAGACCTGTCATTGCTAAGTTGCTAACATTGGAAAGAAGATCCCCTTTTGGAGCATAATAATACAATATGAATCTAGACATGCTTTGGAATATCAACATTGGTTTAAAAGGAATAATACCGATGAAGAAGTGCTGAGTGTTCATCATCAGATGTATAAAGTTCATATTGTTGGGTAATAGCATTCCCAAGGGATCTCATCCAGTCAGCATCTTGAATCACATCCAAAGATTCTGCAAAAAACTGCCAGACAAATCAAAGAGATGCATCAATCTTACTGTCAGTGAGAAGGACATTTGTTTCAGCTGCATTTTATATTATTTGTTGCAACACTAATGAACGTGTTTAGACAGACACGGTTTAGAAAACAAATTTCTGAAACCATTCACAATTTTTCTTGTTCATTTGGAACATAGCTCTGAAATTCAATGGCCAAGAATTAGAAATTCATGTATGAAGAAGCAATTAGAGTATGCTTCCATTGAACTAATTGATTAGCAGTGGAATCATGAGTTGATATTTCCATCATCCCCAAAGCCAACACGAGTTCTTTACCTAAAAAACAACAGGAATGTTGCTGAAGAAAGGAACAGTTATCACTGAGTTCCACAGTTGAACTGAACTTACATTGATTATCATGTCGTCCCAAGTTTCTTGATAAGAAGGATCTTGCTTTAAATCTTCTGTGTCACTAACATATGCCTTTAATTTTGGAATCTAGAGCTTACCAAAGAAAAAAATTAATTAGACTATATCACCAGCCATTTTATTTTTCTTGTACTTGAGTCAAAAGAATACAACAACGAAAATTAAACACTTCAGAGTGAAACATTTTACCAATTATTTTGACAGGAAACAAAAATTTGAAAATCTTAACAAAAACAGGAAAGAGAAGTCCATCAGGAATATAACAGAAACACCTCCACCTCCAACAGAAAAAGTACAAAAGCAAAAAAGATCATGAAACAAACTAAAAAGGGAACAGGGAACTCTGCAAAAGAAGTTTCATAAGACAAATCATATCATAATCTGGTACTGCTTTTTCTTTTGTTTCAAAACATTTTGTTGCATGGCTATTTAATAAACCAATTAAGTTTTGAAGATATGAATTTACTTATAACCCAATTATAAAATATTCCAGCTCTAACAAGCTCTAACTTAATTAAGTACTGAAATTTTTAGCTGTATAATGATATACCTCATCTTGCCAAAACAAGGTGATATTTTTTGGAAAGAGAGGCGCCAGATGACAAAGAACCTGCAATGCAATAAATGAAAACAAATATTTCGTCATTGAGAATTACAAACTATCTCAGAATAAGATGAATAATCCCCAGATCATAAGCAATATCATCTGATTAATATCTTGTTTCTTTGAAAAGAAAGAGAACAAACAACATAATGAAATTCCTCCACTTCCAAACCTTCTAATTTTATTTAAGAAAATAATAATCAACAGCATAAGTAAAGCTCATTTCCAGGCTAAAACCACTCTAAAAGGGAATAAGATATACATACTGTCAAAATCTGACTCGCCCGCTGCTCCCTTGCTAAAGGATCATGCAAAAGCACCACCAAACGAACAAAAAGCTCCTTAAAACACAATTAAAATAAGGGTTTCAGGATCAATTTTTTGTACTGCACAAGGAAAAGTCTAAATCTAGATTTAGAAGGAATTCTACCTCTGGATTTGGCAAATCAGCACGAGCTTTGCATTCAGAGAGCATGATATCACTATTAGATGCTCTATTCCTGCACAATTCTGAGATGCATCTGCAAACCTGTAGCAAGCAGCCACTGTTCAATGCATTGGGACAAATTATACAAAATGCATTCAATAAATCACAAATCCACCAGGACAAAAGAAAAAAAAAAAAAAAACGAAAAATTGCATTCGAAATAAAACAGCCGAAATTTGGGCATGTAAATAACTTCCCTAAGCAAAAGGAATGTATAATAATATAAGGATGTAAAGGATGTCCTACCATAGCAACTGCACCAGTATAAGCCTGGGGAATAATCATCTTTAACAGAAAAGGCCAAAGTATATGCTGCAGACAAAGATATGTCAAACAGTTTTTTCTAATTTACATATGTGTACACAAAAATCCCTTTACAAGCTCAAAAAATGTACATTTGTCAATTTGGCATACCTCCATTTCAGGGATCGTAATAGTCAGCAGAAGAAGGCCCTTTTCACAGATTGCCCTCAACTCTGTCGGACAAATTGTCCCAATCTTCACCTTAAGAACAAGAAGCTAGTATTAATGCTTAAAGCATTTGGGAGGCAATAAAAATTACTTTTGTGGAATCTCCCCCACAAACATTAAGATTTCACCAACTTTAAAATCAAAATATAAATTTCTTTTGTTGTAGTAAAATAAGATCAGTAGCAGCATTAGAACTCCCAAATAAATAAAATCAGATGCGAACCTCTGATCTCTTGTATTGGAAAGGTATATAGGGGTTGCCTGATGCATCCTTTGACCTCTCAAAATCACTTCTATCCTTATCTGTTAAAGCACAGTGACGCACAAGATATTCTACAAACAGCTCCCCGGATGGACCAATTAAGTAACAATGAGAAGCCATAACGACTATCAACTACACCAAAGAAAATGCAATCCAACATTAGGACATAGGAAAAGCAAGAGTGTTCTACTGAATGTTTAGAAGAAAATAGAAAACAGAGAAAGGTACCTAGGGGTTAACAACTATAAGTTCATACGACATACCTCTGAAAGTGCCTTTTGGACACCTAAATTTTGCTCATCTATCAAGAACTGTACAGCTTCAACAAGAAAAGGCCGTTTACTGTGCCAAGCTTCAGACAACCTCCAAATAAAATCATAAGAATGTTAGATCATGTAAGAGAATCAAAATATTAATTACCAAAAAAACAACAAAAGGTCAAAAAACCTTGGTAAGAGATGTTTTAGAACACATAGTGCACCAAACGTCAAGGGTTCTTCCTTCAATCTGCATTTCTAGTAGCAAAAAATAAAAAAGAAAAGAGACTATTATATTTTGAAAACTAATACATAAAATCAAAACCAGCTTCACATTTACTATAGATAAACACTTAGTAGTAAGAAGAAACATTATGGAAAGGATACATACATTTATAAGGAAGACAAATAAATCCTCAGGGTATACCAAGCCAATTGTCAGGAAGCAACGCTGAACTTCGTTGTAAGTCTGCCCAGAATGGAAACAACTCAAACATTGAGAAAAAGTAGAATACCAAATTAACAATTGAGTGCTGAAACGGTTAGCCATCAACATCTGCATACAACTACAGAATCTCTATGGGCAAAGTCCATGAAGCAAAAGGCAGGAACTTGTGTTATTTGAACAAAAAATAAGGAACACATTTTAACCTTCAGTCCAACTGAGAAATCTGAGTGTTCTTTGTTGTCATTATTGATGCAAACCACTGGCAGGAGTGTTGATAAAATAATTGTAAGCTCCTGAAAACCACCATGAGTACAAAACAACACAGAATAAACAATACTAGCATCGGAAAGAATATTAGTAGTATTCCGAAAGTAACGAAAGGTAATTCGGCCTATAGTGAATAATATGGCCATACTGATGGCAGATTAGATGTTTCATTCCTTTAAAATTGTTCACAAGGTTGAATAGGAAAAAAAGCAGCAGTTATTAAAGATTAAAACCATCAACAAGCTCAACTTTTCTGTGCAAGAACAATGTCTAAAACTTCAGCACCAACAAACTAACAACAACAACAACAACAACAAAGCCTTTTCCAACAAACAAAATTAGAAAAAAAAAAAGAAGACAATATGTTTTTCATTACCTCAAAATCAAGTAAAGGAGGACCACTTTCTGACAGTATAGAAGCATTTAAGAGATTGTGAAGACTGCATGTTGCCAAAAAGGTAATATCTTGATCTCTTTTATACCTGGTCAACGGGATAAAGAAAAAGCTACAAACGTTACTGACATGTAAAAAATTTAGTGAAGGTGTGTATATCCATGTATGCCTTTGAAAATATACAAGTGCAATACGGGTTTAGGAACTATATTATCAAAGACTTGTCTACAGAACATTTATTTATAGTGCAGGAGCAGGAAGTACTGTTTCATGATAAATCATTCTTACAATTCCAATATCGTGGGGACAAGTCTGGGTAAAGCCGCCTTTAATTGTGCCCGGGTAATAAGGCCAACCATCTGTCCTAATGCATCTACAGATGACATGCGAACCTATTCAAGAAAGAGTTTATTAAATTTATAGAAACCAGATTCCAATGCCATTAGTTCTCATGTCTATAAAAAAGAAAAAGTGTAAAGTATTACACATCCAGCAAGAGAGAGAGAGAGAGAGAGAGAATCAGAAACAAGGAATACACGACACTCATTACGTAGGAGTGTTACACTTCACCTAAGCATACAGTTGGGAAGAGAAAAATATACCTTTAGGAAAACTCCTCACAAATTTATGCCTAACTAAGCATAGAAACATGATTCATCTTAAAGAAAATAGAAGGCAATTAAAACAATGAGGCACCATTAGAGTGAAATAAGAAAGAAGACTAAAATGTGTTTCCCAAAATGAAGTATTTGACTGAGTTTAACTTTATAGTAATAACAACTACCAAGATGTAGTTGCAATTAAAGGTTGTGGGAAAACAAAATCACCATGGAAAATAGAAATTACAATAAGAAATAGAAACAACAATATTTTTCAAACCTTTAGATCTCGTGAAGCAGCCCAAACTTTCAATAAAAGCTCAAAAACAGAATTCAGAAATGACCTGCACTCAATGATATTCATTCATTAAGACAAGAAGTATAAAATAGGCATAGGAATAAGAAAAGAACCAGGACTGAAGAAACTGTAATGCTAAGAACAACTAATAGTTTATCTCACATGATGTCACCATCCAAAGGTGAATGCGAAGGGATATCCAGGCTATTCTGCCAAACAGCCTGACACCAGCACTTAATAGCTGAAAAGAACAGGAAAGATGGTAAACATCGTTAGCAAACTTATTGAGTAAATTAGTATAGTATATTTTATTGAACCTGTGTCAAAAAATGAGGGAAGAGAGAGAGAGAGAGAGAGAGAGAGAGAAAGAGACAGAGACAGAGACAGAGAGGTAAAAATATGTGCCTAATTGCAACCTCAAAACAAAACCATTTTACACATGAAGACACACAGATAGTTGAGAGTTTATCCACATTTAAAAATGGAAGCATTGCCAGTATTTTAAAAGATCTTGGGCATCTCTATTGCCAATTGGTTTTTGGTTGAATACTCTAATCCTATCATGGAAGTGTGTGGTAATTAACAAGTGACGAATGGCCAGAATTTCTCTGGAGACACTATTAATACAAACTTCCATAACCTTCTCAAGTCACTCTGAAATGTCAAATGAACAAATGTGTTAAGGGTTTGATTTGGTTAATTAATGTGGCAGCCAACACACAAACCTATTTTCCTTTGTTCTTGATTTTAGATGAAAGTATGAAAGAACCAGCCTTTAAAGTTTGTAAGTTATACAGTGTGTTTTGATACAAACTTTCCTATGCAACTTTGACCGTGTTTGCTACAGCATTTAACAAATAGTTCCACAGTCTACCAAATAATCAAAACCTATTGACTCCAATTTCACTTCACAATATTAGACGCAAAGATCAATTGAACAAGAAGGGAAAGAGGTCAATAACAATTCAGCATACCATTAGCAAAAATAGGCCGATGGGCATCTCGTACATTTCCAAGAATAGGTAGAACCCGTGAAAGCACACCTTTCAATCGTGGGGTGAACTGCAATGCTTTAATAAAATTAAAGCAAAAAAGGTATGGCACATTTTAGTTTAATCCAAAATATAAAACCAAGTAACATATGGGATCCCAAGGTGGAAGAGAAGCACAAAGAAAGGAAAGTTTAACACTAACCATCAGCATGAGCAAAGTCTGCTAGTATCTGAACCATAGCTGGTAAAGCTGAGTTTGGCCCAGGCAAATGAAGAAAAATTTCTTCCATCATCTGCCAAATCAAGAAAAGAAAAGAAAAACCAAGTTAAAGAAGAGTTAATTAAGAATATCATGGAGAACTGGGAAGGAGCAAGGTAGGGAGGACGGGTAGAGGGAGAGGTAGTTTGTATGTGAAATCATAGTATAAGTGTAAATAGTCCATTTCTGCTAAAGATTGGGGTTGGCCCAACATCCCACAATCCAAAGAAAAGGGATGTGATCAGTCAAACAGAAATATGTGCTAATAAAATATTACATTATCAGCTTTAGGCAGAATTACTGAATGCTTCTCAATTATTTAAAAAATGGAAAAAGCCTGACAAAGCCCCACCTTAAACAATAAATAATACTGTAGATTTGGTTAATGCAAGAACTTTCTAAGAATATTGAGATGGCTTGCCCTAAACGGTAAACATCCAGGATCATTTAAGTCTGGGAAGACAATTATATTCAAAATGCAGAGGCAGTCAACCCTAACTAAGCCTCTTGTTATTTCTTTGCAAGGTCATTTTCTCCTTAAAAAACTGTGGAGCAAACAGCAAAAAGTATCCATACAAACCATTTTTACCACTTTATAGCTAAAATTGAAATTTTTACAAAAAAATAATTGCTAAATCCGTATCTTATATGTGTATCACATGGCATTCCAATGTTAGATTTTAGTTACTATGGTGAGTGACAACCAAGATTATGGAGAAGCCATTTTTCTCATTGTACAATCTAAGCCTGAAAGGGGGCTTTGTAGATAAGTAGCTTGGCAATCAAGTCATGCATGATATTTCTGATTAAAACACAATGTCACCTCTCACGGGCACTTGAAAGAAAAAAAGAGAATATACTACTATTTTTCAGTTTATCCTAAGAGGTGTTGTAATAAAAAAGAAAGATAATCGGTTCTAAGATGTAAATGAAAACGTAAAGTTTGTTGTAAAACTACAAAACTTACTAGGTCTGGCAAATGTCTGCCGATTGAAACAAGAACGGCTGACGCAGCTCTTTGCCAGTCCGCATTGAGCTCCTAAATCAAAGAGAACAATTCAATCATGCAAGTAGTTCTACTATGAGATCAACAGAGCATCATCAGGATGAAGAACACAAAAGTACCTTCGAGGATATGATTTCGGCCGTTGCAATCTTAGCAAGCTTAGCCATGAAAGGAGGGTCGACATCATCCTTGTCCAAGGCTCGAACACCATATGCCATTACTTGGAAAACCCCAGCCATGTTACCAAAACGCTGAAACAAACATACAAAAGAAACCGAACAAAAACCCAAATCTCACTACACATTCAAATTGATAAAAATATAAAAACAAACCATAACAAATGCAATTCCAAAAAAATAGACACAAAGGACTGAACTTTACCCGACGCCCTCCTCGCGATATTGCCGAGCAACAATCAAGCACTAGAAGAGGGTTTCTGCAAAATATCAATTGCAGTTCAATATATATCAGTGTACACATATAAACTCAACATACATACATATATATATATATAGAGAGAGAGAGAGAGAGAGAGAGAGAGAGATAGAGAGAGAGTACAGGGTAGCAACGTCCTTGAGGGAGGCAATGGAGGCCTCCCTGACGATGGGAGATTCATCAGCAAGTAACGAAACCAAAACTTGAACAGCCTCTGAGATCAGAGCTCACCAAACAGTCAAAATTACAATATCAGAGAGTCTCAATTCGGAGAAAAATTAAATAAAATATTAAAATTTAATATTTGATTGTTCAATTGGCAACTGAAAGTACCTGGAGCGGGAATTGAACTTCCAGAGCTCGAAGACGCCATTGAAGAAGCAGAAGAAGAAGGGAAAAAAAGAGGGATGGATGTTCGGGAAGAATACACACACAGTTTTAGAGCCTGCGGCAATTTTATTTCCCCCAGAAATTTTTCAACGGTAAACGGTAAATTGTTTTGCCGCACCAGATCTAAACTCCAATCGGTGACGCTTTTCGTTACGTGAAACGGAAGCTGTGGGCTTTTTTTTTAACTCAATCGTCGACGTAAACGAGCCCAATGGTATGTGTGTGTGTATAACAAAGGAGGCCCACATTTGCAAACTGAATCTAACTCCAAAGAATTTGATAGATCAAGCAAGCACATTAACGGAACAATATTTAACAAGCGTTTGTGAGTGGCTGAAAATAAAATATTTACCATTTTTTCTTGCAACTATCTAAATGCAATTTATTCAAACAGTACATTTTTCTAAAAAGTCAGTAGCTTTTAGGTAAAGTTTTCAGCACAAATCTGCCATAACTTTTGGCATGATTCTACCGAAGTAGTGTTTCAGCAAGTGCTTACAGAAATTCTTTAAACATTAGTAGATACCAAAGGAAAAAAAAACCTCCACCTTTTCGGGAGCTTTAACGAAAAACCACATTTTTACACTAAAAAGTAAATCCTAGCACTATTCACTTTACCATTTATTTTGCCATTTTTCGTTAAAACTTAAAGTTTTCAAACTCTTTTCATTAGTTTTCCCCACATTTTCGGTAGATCTACATAACTATGCTCGCTTTTTAATAAACATCTGTTGGACATTTAATAATGTTATTTTAGCATTAAATTTATTAATTGAATGGGAATTAGAAGTGGTGCATTTTAGTGAACGATATGTCTATACTAAAATGAAATTCAAATGAAAAGTTGCAAATTTTGACTTATGAATAGTTACATACTTTTCAAAGAGACGTCTCAACTTTTATAAATAGGAAAGCTCTCCTATAGTCGTAGATTCACTTTTTTGTCATTTGCATAATCATACATGTAGCGCACTACATATTAGAGTGTCGCATTGAGTCTATATGATAAAATATTCAACACAATCATGGTTCATTGGAGCCTTATAATTTGGAATGCTACTGTTACAAGGATGTGGTCATTTTATCCTGTAAGACAAGTCATAAGCATCGTAGTGTGGTGTAAACTTGTTTTAAGAACAAAATATCGAACATTTACCTCGACCAAATAAGGTGTTTCAAACCCAATTCTCTTAACATTGTTTATTATTGTTTGAAGCAATGCCGAAGACATGGCAGTACAAGTAGGAGCGGCTGCCCCTTTGGTCGTTGGAAAACCCCATGAAGAGCAAGGAATCCACCTCTCTGAACCAACACGGAAGGTATTTGACGAAATGCTTGAATGAAATTCAAGTCTATTGTCATTGTTGTGCTGTGTTGCTGCACTGCGCTTTGCAAGCTTGCAGCCAATGTTTCAACCTGTGGTGGAGGTGTTTCAATGGATTATTAGTTATCACAACCAAGATAATCTAGATGAAGCAAATAGGTTATTCAACGAACTACAAACTTTTGGTTTGTGTTTCATCTTTTTTTGATGAGATTTATATTGAGAATTACAATTGAGTTATCACAAGAATTACAAAAGAAAGACCAAGACATTGTGAAAGCAATGGTGTTAGTGGAATGCAAACAAAGACTACAATCCATAAAAGATGATGACTTTGAGGATTTGTTTCATGATGTATAAACGTTTTATGCAGAAAATGATATTAATGTTTCTAACATGGAATATTTCTATTTTGCACCCAAAAAATCAAATCATAAAGCTCCAAGACTTGCAAACGTCAATTATTATCATGTGGCCCTCTATTTTCAAGTCATTGATATGCATCTAAAAAAATTGAATGGTCACTTCAATGAGGTGAACTCCGACTTACTTCTGTGTATGGATGTTTGAGTTTGGTCCACAAATTTGCATCTTTTGACAAAAAAAGAAAAAAGAAAAAAGTTCATTTTGCCAAATTTTATCCTTAAGATGATTGTGTGGATTTCATGAATCTTCCAATTCAACTTGACAATTATAATCATGATGTGAAGATGCATAGTGAGTTTTTATCATTGAAAAGAATTATTGATCTTTGAAAAGAATTGGGAAGATCAAGAGGAGTGAAAGCTACAAGTATGTGTATAAGCTTTTTAATTGGCTTTTGGGGTTGTCAGTTTCAATATTGTGAAAACACCAATGTATAACAAAATGAGAGATAAATAGTTGAGTGGTAGCATGTTGTTTACATTGAGAGATATGTTTCTGCTTTTACTAATAAAAAGCATATTATGCGGCTTTTCATGACATAAAATCTCACCGACCACAATTGTTACTTCTTTTTATTGATAAATTATTAACAACATTAATATTATCTACTGTCTAAAAGGATTTGGTTGTCTAAATTTTTGTGGGGCATTTTACCCTTTTGCCCCCTCCCCCAAAAAATAATCATGGCTTCATCACAGGTTCGTAGGCATTAAATTGTTATTTATTTGCTTGAATTTTCCTTAATTTAGATGTGATAATATAATATTTAGATCCCTACTAGCAGTTGAGCCTGCGCGATGCGCGGGTTTCAAAATTGTGTTAAATGTGCGGAATATATTAAAATCTATTCACATTCATATCAAAATCAATTTATATCCTTACGTTCAATAAGAAGCAAAAGATGAGTGTTTGTAGAAATGTAAAGTTTAGATCTACTGGGACAAATTTAAATGACCTTGTCAACTGCTGCTTGTAAGGTAACATGATCTTCTCATTCATTAGGTCTCATCATGTGGAAAATTAAAAGTAGATACAAACCTGCTATAACGAAAAATAGACGAAACTAAGTCAAAATGTATGTATGCATGAGAGAAGCTTATTGACCGAAAAACCAAACTAATGACCCTAAACAATTTGACATGGAAAAAAAAAACAAAATAAAACATAACTTAAACTTTTCCCTGAAAACCTTGGATAGCTTGAAATGTTACCCTTATTCATTCTTCACTCTCCTATTATCCTACACGTTATCGGTGCGGTATACTGACGGGTACAACTTCAGGTATATATCGGGCTATGGTTGGCGAGACCACCGCGAAGGTTGGGACCCCTATTGGATCTTGGTGGAGATTGGATCTTGATGGAGAGAGGCTAACTACGACGTTCCTGACTGATGGACCCAATTTCGCTCAAGGTTGAATGAAAGGACCTGCGAGGACAAAGACAAACAAAGGATCGCGAAGCCGAGCCCGGGGAGGGTCGGTTAATCAGATCTGCTGCCATGCTTTTACAATGATTTAGCAGCTTAATTTTATCTTTCTGTTATGTTTTGTTTACGGTGGATGATGATTTCGGTCACATTGATGACCGATAAGTTCAATGGCTGGATCAGACAACCCATCTCACCGCCGGATGGGTTCCACTGGAAGTCCTTGGGGCGAAAACTAGAGAAACGATGCGATTATACCACAAGTTCAGGAAGCTAAATAGAAACTTTCACATGATCTTTGCTGAATTTGTTAATTTATAGAAATTACTATATCTTCGTACCAACTAATTATTATCTTTGTTAAATTTTAGGAGCATTGTAACCACCCTAATCACTTACATCCTTCCAAATTCAAGTTAACTGAAATAACCGCAAGGTTGTAAAATAGACATGCCTAAATTCTAGAACCATATAAATCCTTGCAGCACAAGAATCTACAGCAAACCAAATTATTAGTTGAAAATAAAAATTTCTACACACCGATACACAAATAGATATGGCATATGAAGTGCCCTTGCAGGCCCTCTTAGGGTTAGTGACATTGATTTTTCTTCCTCTGGTGGCTGATGTTGTCCATGCAAGCACTGCATGGAGACTTGCAACTAAATTATTGGAGGACGATGGACATGACATTCATACGGTTGCCCGCACCCACAACCGGCCAAGGTTCGGTGGTGGCCCTTGGAAGCATGCTCATGCCACATTCTATGAAGGCGGCCCGGGAACCTTTGGTATGAATTAATGCTACTTCTATATTGTTCATTGACAAGCTTTTAGGATTCAATGATCATCTTTCAGCGAATTAAAAAAAAAAAAAGACCTTGTTTAAAAGGATCGATTATGTACCAACTAGGTCTTACCTAGTGATTTTTTTTTCTTCTTACCAGTCAATGTTTTAAAAAACTAGCATTGACTAGCCTAGATGGCTTTTTGGGCGACTATATAAAGAAACACCTATATACGTTCACCAGGAATGGGCTATAAACTAAATTAGGCGTTGGGAGACAGCACCTAAGCACTTGGGCAGGGTTTGATTTTTTTTATTTATTTTAAAACAACCCAAACCCAAATCGATATAGCTTTTGGGCAGGGTTTTTATAAACGAAAACTCTTCTATCTTCTCCCACCTTTCTTTACTTCAAAATTTCAAGTCTCAAGCCAACTGTGCCAACCTTCAATCTCACCCGGCAACCTTCCACAAGTTCACAACAAATTTGTAATTTTAAATTTAAGGTTAGAGTTTCTCTCCTACATCAAGGTTAATGAAAAATTAATAATTTATGCTCCTACCTAGGCGAGGTAATCCATGAAGTCCTTGACTTCACCTTCGTCTTTTAAAACATTGTTCCCAATGTTAGAAAACATTTATAAGTTTGAATCCCACTTCCTATTGATGATAAATTAAAATCTAGAGAGAAATTTCAATCACAACATCTTGGTTCTCAAACAATAGACATGAGACCACATTTCAAATCGCGGCCATATTTCAGCCAAAACGCAAAGTTAGACAAGCATTTATATTTACAACTCGATCCCAATTTGATTATGTATTAAAGATGTGATCAGTTGCTTGTAGTGAGCTTTAAGAAAAACAGATGTAAATATTTTCCATATTCGAAGCAAGCTGGATTCTGTAATTTTGCTTTTGATCCAGTACTCGCCGTCAAAACGATCTTGTATTTTATGCAGGCAGTAGAGATCAAGAATGGAACTTGCAGAGTTCAAATTCTTGCCTTCCAAAAATTCACGATAACAATGCACGACTCATTAAGACGAAAACTTCACAATGTCAATTTCATACGAGCCGTGGGACGCTCCTAGGACATACTACTTACGATCCAATCACATCATTACCACGAACTAGTCATTTTTTTTTCATCTCACTTGGTTGTTTGGAAATTAATTAGAACAAGATGGTAGTATTTTGATGATGAGTACGTGCAGGAGGAGCTTGTGGTTATGAGGATGTGATAAAAGAAGGGTATGGCCTGGACACAGCAGCGTTGAGCGAGGCTTTATTCAACAAAGGGCTGTCTTGTGGAGCATGCTATGAAATCAAATGCGTCGACAACCCTCAGTGGTGCAAGCCAGGACAGCCAACTCTCGCCGTCACAGCGACCAACAACTGCCCCCCCAATTGGAACCAGCCAAGTGACAATGGAGGGTGGTGCAACCCTCCACGTGAGCATTTTGATATAGCCAAACCTTCGTTCATCAAAATTGCCGAGTACAAGGCCGGCATTGTTCCGGTCATGTACCGCAGGGTTCCATGCCTGAAGAAAGGAGGAATTAAATTCACAATAACTGGGAATCCATATTTCAACCAATTGTTGGTGTGGAATGTGGGAGGAGCTGGGGATGTGACCGGAATGCAAGTGAAGGGCAGCAAGAAGCTCAAATGGACAACGATGAAGAGGCTATGGGGTCAGAAGTGGGAAACGGACGCCAAGATGGTTGGCGAGTCATTAACCTTTCGAGTCAGAGCGAGTGATGGTAGATACTCAACCTCATGGCATGTTGCTCCAAGCAATTGGCAGTTTGGCCAAACCTTCGAAGGCAAGAATTTCAGGTAGAAATAAACTTGTAAATAATGTTAATGTTGTTTGATTTATGGGAAGTGATTTTCACATACCCTCTTTAGCTTTCCACACATTTTTCTTTATTTATAATTATTAAATTGAATAAATCAAACAAAATCAACATCCAGAATTAAACAGAAGTGTGTAAGAAGCTAAAAATAATGTGTGAAAATTATTTTCCTTATTTTTTATTATGTAAAATTGTAAATATTTGCTCTGTCGGAGATTTACCTCTCATCGTGTAAAAGAGAATGAAATGTTCCATGTATATAATATATATATATATATATATATATTAACAAACTGTTCCATGTAAAGTATAATTTACCTATTGTTTTATATGGTCAACATTTCCCGGTTAAGGATAACTTTTCAATCTTGGCAAATTTGTGGTTTCGTGTTATAATATTTCTGATAGCGAGGTTTTTATATCCACAATAGTTTTCGGCAAAAGTTTCGTCATGACGGATGTGTGCAGTGAAATCCAAGGTTTCATAGAGAGGATAAGACAAAATTTCAAATTAAAATTGGTCTTGTGACATAGCAAAAGAAATATTGTGGAACAATAATGTTATTCTTCTTACCATCAAATTATCACAATATAACATGGGATGTGACAGGGGCACGTTAAAACCCTAACATCTTACACCACATTGTCATTACACTTAAAACCTAACCTCTTACACCACATTATTTTAAAAATAACATTATTACCATCAAACTTTCTTGTAATGTGTATCAATTAATTTTTTTAAAGTTAATAATTGAACTTTATTTTTCTCTGCACCTTTGGTGCTATTCTTACCATCAAACTTTCTTGTAATACGCTCATTAATTTAAAAAAAAATTATTTATTCTTCTAGACACACTTTATTGTTGGAGAACAAAATGATCACCCCCACATACCACTTAAAACCCTAACCTCTTACACCAAATTGTCATTACCACTACCATTGTTGCCACCACCACCACACCACAATTGCACCATCATCACCACCACTACTGTACTTGCCACCAGTACCACCATAACCACAACTCCCACTATATCCTTGTCACCACCCCCATCATCACAACCATAAACACAACTGCCATCACAACCACAATTGCCACCATTGTCGTTGTCATTGCATTTACCACTATTGTTACCTTTGCAGCCCAACCACCACACCTCTTTATTGGCACCATCATCACAACCATTATTCTTGCCACCGTTGGCGTAGTCAGCGCCCACACTATCATGTCCATTTTTGTCATTATATACAATTGTATCACTTTTATATTAAAATTTGCCAAATCTTTTTCAATGTTCTAAAACGCGGTCTGGATGGCCTCCTAGGCACTGGGCGTCAAGCCACCACCGTGATTATTTCAAAAACGTTTAGTAAATCGACAAGGGTAAATGTGAGAGAGATATGTATTTCGTTTCACTACACTGCAAGGGTAACGAAAGAGAAACCGAGAGAGCGTGGGGAAAGAGAAAACGTGAGAGAGATATGTAGAAGGAATCAGAATAACAGTGCAATTGCAGAAAAAAAAAATCAAAACTTTGACTTGGAAGCCCATATTTCTTCGTCGGAGAGGATTTCTTCGTTGTGCTTGAGGAAATTGATTGGACTCATGATTAGGTTTTGGAAAATTATACAGAGCAAGAAGATGGAAATTAGGCGGAGACATGGGGAATCAGGCGAAGTAATCGAAAAAGAAGGGAAGGGAGAGGAAACGAGAAACTTAATTAGGTGGAGAAGATGGGAATCGGGTGGAGCAATCGAAGAAGAATGGAAGGGAGAGGAAACGAGAAACCCCAAAATAAGGGCCTTACCGATTTCCAATGTGTTAAAAGTCACTGCCCTCTATCAAAAGCCATCCTGACACACCCCGACCCGAATTAGGGCATGCTGGCCATCACGTGAGGCTGACGTAGCCACGTGCATAGTGTAGAAACAATAATGATAATAGAGAATACGAATAAATGAAAACCAACTCATGAGAGTACTAGTTAAGACAAGTGCTAGAATATGCGTGAATACACAATCAGAGTGTAAGTAGCCTAAATTCAGTCCAGAAAACAAGTACTAATTAAACGACACCCAAAGATGCCCTACATTTGTGATAGTCTATCAGAACCTCCAATCAATCCTCGTGAGCCACCAACGAACAAGCTCATCTAAAACCTGGAGGGGCGCAAAACAAAAAGTGTGAGTGGGTAAAAACAAAGCTTTTCAAAACTATTTCATTTATCAAGTGCTCTAACCCCTCGCCGTAAAACATTCATGCTTCACATATCCATATTCATAAGTATGCCATGCCAAAAATATAAAACAGAATAAGTAACTCAGGTGAAAATAAATTCATGGAAAATAACATATTAACTAGAACCCCTACAGAAGTCTGTACGGCTGAATTCATAGTTCATTAGTCAATCTAGCCGGAGTCAGCGCAAGTGACCTATACGACACTACACTGCACACGAGTCGGAACCACTGTAAGGGTCTGTACGACAAGACTGGGTGTAATATAATTATGCTCAATGCTACGCTCTCATGATAGTTGTGCGATAAATCGCTAATCACTTACGAGTCGGAACCACCTATAATGGTATGTACGACAAGACTGTGCACCTAAATTGGATCCAATGTGAGCATATGGTGCGGGAGGTGACATCATAAACAGGCCTGTACCATATCTCTGACTAAATCACAATCACTCAGGGTGCAGGTTTATGAGCTCTCAATCACGTCTCACATTATCAATATCTCATATAACAAAACATACTCACCTGGTACTTACTTGAGCGTCCACAACACCAATTCATATTATGCATCATATACTAATTCATATGCTAAATATAAATTTATATGCAACATTTCAAAGCATACTTTCATTTAAACACATTTTATGGGAAAATATCAAGTATATAAATATATACTGAAAACCAAAAGCCCACTCACTGGTATGTTGAAGGGTCGTAGCCCCCGAGTCGCCCTTGACTGCACTCGTCTTCGGGATAGGTCTCACTTATATGCGAAATAACTGAATAAACGTTATTTAAAGCACATAGACAAAACTATTAATAACTTCTCATACATTGCTTAAATTGGATGTTTGAATAAACCAACATGATCTACACAACCTTACGAACATCCCTATATTTTGAGAAAAACTTTTTGACCACCAACGCGTTGCCACGCGCCAGAGGAGGCACGGCCCTACGCGCCCCCACGCGCGGCCAAACCTTAACTGAGGCCTAACAACCGTTAGGAATATTCTGTTAAATTTAAGGAATATTCCGTTAAAATCAACTAACACAGTTATTTTCCGTTAGGAATATTCCGTCGTCCCCTACCTTCGAACTTCAGCGACCGTTGCCGTCGCCGGAAACTGAAAAAATATATAAAACCTCATATCTCTCTCATTTATGCACCAAATCCCATGAAATCTTCACCAAAATGAAGCTTACAACATAAGGAACAAAACCTAACCACTTTTGGGACCTAAAATCCTCAAGAATTTGCCGAATATCCTTCGATAATCCGGCCAAACCTTGAACTCGTCGATCTCCACTTCCCAACGTCAAATTCTCTTGGTTTTTCTTCTTCGAGCCTCGTAAGGATTATCCAAAGCTCCCTAAGTCCTTAAAAATTCCTAAAAACCTCACAATTACGAGTGCATAACAGTGCATGAATTCGGCGGTTGTGGTTTCTCGAGAACACGAAGGTTTCTCGATCTAAAAAGGGTATGGATGAACTCAAAATCTTACAAGGAGTTCGAATATTACTTGGTTGACGTCGATCCGTGCACGAAGTGTGAGTTTGGTGTTCGTCCGTACGTTTTTTACGGAAATGGTAGGAAGGCTGAGAGAAGGAGAGAGAGAGAGAGTGCACAGGGGGTTTGGTGTGTGTGTGGTCCTCACTTGGTCACCAACCAAAACCAACAAAAGTAAACTTAGTCCTAATTAGGTCCAAACAATTAGGACTTAAGATAATTGGCCCATTTCACATACTCACAATCCAACGCTCAAGGGCAAAATCGATATTTCATGCCATCGATAAAAATAATTCGGGATGGGTTGTCACACATCCCCTCTATCAGATCGATTTCCAAGGCGTCAAAAGCACTGGGCTTATGAATTATATTTAAAAAAGTTACCTACTCCGTTATTAAACAAATATATTATATATTATTATCTACTAATTTTTTTTTCAAATTATGTACTTAAAATTCTTTACATTACCTATATATCTCTCTTTTTTTAAAAAAAAAATAACGTGTTACATTACCTATATATCCTTACTGTTTTTTAAATATTGAACTTGTTGGATGGATGTACTTTATATATTTTTCTACTTCTATTTTGCATTTATCATTCTTCTATTATTCATACAAGTATATTTTTTTAAGTGTAGATAGACATTTATTTACAAGATATATAATAAATTTACATAAATCTGCCTAGGCCGCCTAGGCACCCGCCTAGACCCCACCTAGCCGCCTAGGCGTCTAGGCGCTAAGCCCCTACCCACCTCCTAACTAGCACCTAACGTTTTTTAGAACCTTGGAACTTGAAGCCATTGTACAAAATAGCTCGGACTATAAACCAAAATATGAATAAGTTGGGACTCTAACCCAAAACATGAATAAGTTGGGATTCTAACCCAATACATGAATAAGTTGGGACTCTAACCCTAAATAATAGTTAAGTTTGAAATTTAACGTACGTCATGACAATAATGTATATACGGTCGTACGAGTAAGGCGCTAGATGTGAGTACATGCCTACGAAATAGTGTATAAGATCATAATCCAAAACGATTACCAAATACAAGATCATGCCTAGTAGTGAAAGCAGTATCTCAAAGAATCGTTTTTATAAAAAATCATCAGCTAAATCATGTTTCCAACAGTAAACCAAGTATAGGAATGATCATAATCATAATCATATTTAAAATCATTTATATAGATTTGTATATAATGAAAACCATTTTTGAAATCAAATTTCCACTCACCTCCAGCTAGCTCTCGCTTGATAGCCTGGTCTTTACCAATCTTGGTTAACTTTGTATCTAGACTGAATCATAATAATATCACGTCATGAATTCGGAGACCTGATACACCATTTAATTTCATTTAATCTTATGGTTGCATCTAATTTTCAAGTTAAACTGCTTACGTACTTTGTGAACGGATAAAGCCAATTGTAGCTCACCTTCTATAAGAGAATTTCAACGTAAGCTACTTGCGTTATTCCCAAAACGAAATGAAATGACAATGGGAAGAATCTGCCCTTTTTCTTTGCACTTCCTTTCCGTTATCGTAAAGCATCTGCATACACTCAATTCCCACATAGAAGTTCATATTTTCAAAATCCACAACAACAATAAATCTGCCAACTATTTAAAATTAACTAACAACTTCCAACGTCACTTGACAAAAATCACAGCCAAGGAAAATAATTCTTAAAATTAACGGGTTTAGGGTTTTTCTCCGATTTTTATCTCAACGTCTCCAATCCACACTACACCTTAGCTGCTCTAGCCTGCGACTTCCTCTGCGTTTTCACTATGAACAAAGGTCTCTCACATACAACTCAAAATTCGAATTAAAAGGCTTGACTCTCAAACTTTTCAAAAAAATGGAAACTTGGAATTTGGAATATCCAGTTAGATATTCTGGAAGCCCATCAAGAGAGGAGTAATTTTCCCTCTTGAGTCGAGCCCCAAATTCGGAGAGATTGGCCGGAATAGGCAAAAAATAGCTGGGAACCATCGAATTTCAAGGCTCCAATCTCTGCGTACGCTTTGTTTCAACGTGTAGGTATGATGTCAAATCTAAGAGGGCTCCGATATGAATCAGAGAGCCTCTGATGTTGCGTTATTTCATTGTATAGCCTAAACCCCAATCCCTCTATCTAAAACACACCAAAAAGAAGTGATGTCTGCCAGGAAAATAAAAGGATAACCAGGAAATAAAAAAAATTAAAATTAAAATTAAAAACCAAGGATTAGAAAAAAGATAGGGAGTTACAAACCGTTTCCGATAAGAACAACTCCTACAAATTTGGTTCCCTTATAGGTTAATTATTGTATAGCCTAATCCAACACATCCTCTTCTCCTTCTCAAAATTCAAAAATCAAAACCCATGAATAGATGCACCCTAGTCAATTGATCATTAATCAAAGATATAAAATGGCTACACGAGTCTGTTCTCGCCTCAAACAGTGCCGAAAAGTTGACATCATAGCTATCATCGTCTGTATCCCTATCTACGTGCTGGGAATCCTGTATTTCCACGACCAATATAAGTTGACTCCCGTAGAGCCCTATTTACGGCTCGACTCTTCCACCGTGTGCAAACTCAAGTCGAGTGGCTCCGAGTTAACCGCCACGTGGGACATGACGGTCGTCGCGGTGAACCCTAATCGCGTGCTTGCCATCTCCTTCGACAGCCTGCAAGTCACCATCTCGTACAAAACGGACACCGGCGACAAAGGCAGAGACGTCTTGCTCACAACGAAGCCGGTGCCTCCTCCTCCTTCGCCTTTAAATACAGAAACCTCGACCGCTCACAGCTTCAAGATCGAAACGGTGTCCGCTTACGTAGGCGATTACGTGGCCAATCAAATCTCCGAAGGGAGAGCTCGTGGATCGGTGAAATTCGTGTTTGGCATGCTAGGTTATTATAGGTACGTCAACACTTCGCGGTGGTATTTGACTAGGCGTAGCTTAGAGTTTGGGGTGTTCTGTAGCTGGGTCGAGTTCGGGTTTTCACCGGGTAATTGGACCGGGACATTGACAACGATGGATCAGTCGAGGGCATGCGTGGATGATCCGATATCAGTCCATTTCAAGTAGAGATGTGGTTATAACTTATGTTGGTTGCCGTACGTTTAGTTAATTAGGGTGTTTTTTCTTTCTTTCTTTCCCTTGTTTATTTTTTTTTTTAAAATATGCAGTTAATCCTTGCTTGATTCGTAATGAAAATCATGGCGAAATTGTTCGTGTTTATCTACCTGTACCACATTTTTTTTCTTTAATGTACCTCTATATTAAGCCGTTACCAATGGTTTCGCCATCCTTTACCGATTGTTTTCGTTTCACCGTGACCGATCATTTTGTGTTTTGCCGTTAACGATCGTTTTCGTTTCGCCCACCAAGAGTGTATGCAACACTTATTTTTTGTTATGCTCCCTGAAACTCGATTTAATCTCATTTTCCCTTTTGAAAACAAATTTCACCCATTTCGTCAAACACTTGATTGACTTGTTGTCGTCAGCTAAACTATGTTGTGCACATGTCAACATATATTGGCATATGCCAAAGTAATCTAATAAGTGATATAAAGAGAATTTATCAAGTGCTACTGAAGCAACCTATCAAAATATGCCTAGCATGCATTACATTAAACATTTAGTAAGAGAAAAAGAGATATGTACCAAACATTTGGTCCCTATTTCCATCCACCCTTGTCTGAGGAACTGCAATACATTACTAGTATCTACTAGTGCAAATACATGCATATGTCTGTACAAGGTGTCTACTTGTGTATCTAGCATTTACTAGAAATATTAAAAATTTAATTATCCTGTGTCGTAGATAGATCTATACTCAATAAATTGAAGGAAATTTTGTGAAAAATATGTTCATTTAAGCAACATCTATTAGCATGCAATTAACAATTAAAGGCGGAATCATGCTTGTATGCACTTAAAACAAAACATTAACCATGAAATTCAAAGCCTAGTAGTTAGGTGAACCATGACTCAACTCAAGAACAAAGTGAGTTGAGAAATATTATACCTTTGTTGATTCCTCTTTGCATAAGCAAAGGATAATCACCCAAGGAGAGTGCCTTCATTCCTTGCTTCTAAGATCCATCAATTTCTAGGAGGAGGATGATAGAAAAGATTCTCCAAGTTGTCAAAATTGAGAACCTCTAAGTCTCCACACCAAGGAGAGACTTTAAGAAGATATGAGTGACCTTGGAGGATTAGAGATTGCTAGCTAATCTCCTCCAAGGGGGCCGGCCTCTTAGAGAGAAAGGGAGAGACATGTTCACTCCAATTTCTCTAAAAGAAACCCTAAATGAATTTTGGCTATAAAGTCATATTTATACCTTTATTCATTGGAGTGGCAAACTTGTAATTAAGTCCAAAACCCACTCCTTTAACAATGTGGCCGGCCTTAGGGTGTTTTTGGGTTGTTTGGGCCTTTGTGAATATTTAGTCATTAAGTTGTCATACAACTTAAGTCAATAGGCTTGACGTTCGAAGCCCATTGGGCCTTAGGGCCCAAAACTAACTCGAGGTCTTTAACGAACTTTATTCGTTTGATTAATTAACATATTAATTAATCATTTCCATAAATAATTAAACCATTTAATTATTCTCACTCATCTCCATTGTTTCTTCAATCTCTACCTTACACGGTGTACGATCCATTAGGTTCCTTTTAGCGAGGCAGTGGGCGATTAGAACACTTTCAAATCGATTGTGAATTGAAACTTACTTTCAATTCTCCCTTTAGTGTTTATACACGTTTAGGGCTTCCACAAACCATGAGTGACACCTAGCAGTATGTCATGGTTACCCAAGCTAATCAGAAGAGGTGGAGAACCTATTCAGTTTAGGATTACAATGCAATACGGTCTTTCTCTAATACAATACTCTTGACCACATTGTTTGGTTTGATAGTTTATTCATGTCTACTATCCAATGTGATTCATTTACTTATATGATTACCTTGAATGTGATTTGGAATGACTTCCTAAATCTCATTCATACTCTAGCCAGAGATTCTTAATCATATCATAGAGTATTCTCCCTCAAACGATTTGAAGGTTAGAGATCCCTTGTTGCGCATTCACTTGCCTCCATGGTTAAGTGGCTTAACCCCAACTATGCCGTAGACACCCTCTGATGGGGTGACTTTGACATAATCAAAGATCAAGGACCTAACCACAAGACAACTATGATGCCTCAGGTCAAAGGACTACTTTGCATTATCCCAACTATGAGTTCTCATGTGACATGAGTATGAGAACTCATCGTTGATCGTGTTCAGTGGACTCATTCTTTATTGAGCACCTACATGCTTGTCTTGGTGTCATCAAACCAATAACTTGAGACTAGTCACTCTCCCTAAGAGAAGACATAACATGTACTGATCTTAACGGATTGTCAATGCCCAATTGGCAATCCTATGATCAGGAACGTTTAGGATATGTATACGAAAGAGAATTGTCTCATTAATCTAACTTGTTTATATTACATTCTCCTAATTACATATTCCTTGGACTTATCGTTTAAGTATATAACATTTATATGAGACGGCTTAAAACAATAATCTTTGCCCTTGATATTAAACTAGATTAGTTTAACATGTGAAATGTCCGTAAAGTATCATCATATGATTGGTTTTAGGGCACATTTCCAACAATCTCCCACTTGCACTAGAGCCAATAAGCTTGGTTATCAGTGATGATACCTCTTTTGTAGTCATTTCAAAAATGGCTGAGTAGTAGGCCTAGGCAATGAATATCTATATATTATCCATAGAAGCAACCTTGAGAATAACGACGTCACCATTATACATGATTCTCAATCATGTGGTTCAGTCTCTCATTTGTGTTCGGATCATGATGAGACCTTGATTCCCTGGCTTGAGCTATCGCCCCATTACTGTCGTAGTGTCGATACACTAGAGACACTTTTTGGTTGGAACCGAATAGAGAGTTCATAAATGAACTTTCCCATCCAAACAACATTGTTGTAAGCTTCTATATGTCAATACATTTGCATTCACAATGGAGCATACTAAAGTCATTACTTTTAATGTTTCCATCCAAATATCTCTTTAGTCATAATAAAGATATATCTGGTTATCTCTTCATTCATAATGAAGAAACATCCAATGATGGATTAGATTCATAATCTAATACATTTACGCTTCCTTTACGTTACTCTAATTCTTCCTCATTCTTTGAGGAATCTATCCTTTAGTATTTCTTAAATACTTAAGGACTCACTTGATAATTGCCATGGTTCTGATCTTGGGCTTGTACTGATATCGTCTTGTACCTTTCTAGGTACAAGTCATATCAATGTTTTCATACAATATGAAATACATAAATCACCTTTCTGCGTATGCATAAAGGATTCTATTTATGCATTATTTCCTTGGGAGTCAAAGGGCACGTTCCCTTTGGGAAGGGCAACTTGCTAGTCTCACTAGAGTCGTTCTTCTAATTGAAGTTTATCATCATATGAGAAACTTCCTAGCATCTTTTGTCTATTATTAGGAATTGATATAATCCAATTATATCCTGAAATCTATCATTATAGATTTACATCCCATGTTTGTAGACTATGTCTCCCATAGACATTCTATCTTTATAGAATGTTTAAAGTCATAACTTTAACGAAGAAGTATTCTTTTCATTTCCAAAATTAATATATATATATATATATATATATATATACATACTAATTTAGGAACATGGTTAACTCCCACTAATCTTTTGTAAACCTAGTAAACAAAAGATTCATTTACATCTTTATGAGAAATTAAACGATTTGATCTTTTCTCTCATAAGACGCTTATAGCTCCCACTAGCTTGCTAAGATTCATGATGGATGGATCTCTACAACTTATATGTCTTGTGATTCATAGTTATAGACATATTATCAAGAATATCTTAATAATGGTTGCGGAAACCCATATTATGTCCAAACATTGAATCACCATTTAGTTGTAGCTAGCAATCTTTGAATTAATTGAAACCAAGACTACGTCAAAGATGGTTTCTTCAAAGTCAACCAATCTCTTTGATTGTAGTCATCTTAAGCTACCAATTAGCTTTAAAGGTTTCATTATTTCGGATTAAATGGTACTTTACCATTTCCTTGAGTATATGTCGTATATACACTCAATGTAGTCCTAAGGATTCTCATTCTTATTTCTTTCGAATTAAGAGGTGTAACTCTATGACATAGTCATAAAGTTCAAACCATTCAACTGAGACAATTTATAAATCATTCTCGACTACCTTGGAGCTTGTGGTGTAGGAACTAGGTTGTTATATTTGTTGATTATCATCTTGTCTCTCAAAGAACCCATTCTTTGAGTTCTATCTCTCGTTCATTTGCGCTTAGACAAATCATATTGAAGGATTACAATGAACTACCCAACAAAAACAACATTTTGTTAGTTGGTTTATAGAAGTGATATCCAAAGGTTAATTTAAGGATATCCACAAGATAATTCTCAAACAAATATTGCTTATTAGCACACAACCCCTAATCTTAACATGATTAAGATTTTTCTTTCTTTCCAACTACATCCTATGGAGTCATGAAAATTTTGGAAGATCTTCTAATTGACAATCACATTGTCTTAGAAGTATATATATATATATATATATATATATCCTATATATGGGTAATTGATAACATCCAACGAACTAAATCTTATTCGAGTTCGTTCTTTTCTCAATGGAGAAATCCATTATCTTATGATGCTTCTTTCCTTGACATTTTTCAAGGAAACTGTTCTAAAGTGTTATCTTTCTTGGATCAAATCTAAGGAGGTAAATACTTTAGACATCTTACTCATCAATTTACATTTCTTGAATTCTTTGAAATCTTTTGCAAAGTATTCGGACTTGTGTTTATTCAAAATAAACTATAGTCCAACCGAGAGTGATCTTCGGTGAATGTCATATAACATGAGTAGTATTATGTTGTGGATAAGTGCCACTAACATCTAAGTGAATTAACCTCAACAACTTTGTGATTCTTTCTTCTTTCCAAAAGAATAAAGATTCAAACATTTTGCCTCTATACAATTTTAACAAGAAGGCATTGGATCCGGATCTAACGATCTAAAGTATCCATCTATGACCAACTCGTAATTTATGTTTTAGAAGTATCACAACTCAGTTGGGATTAGTCACTACCTTGCAACCTTTTGGGTTTTAAGCATCGTTATATTCTAAACAGTTAAAACTACCTTATCATCTCTACTATAGAGATAATTAATTAGATTACAATAATCTAATCATTCATTAATAAAGAACAATGTTTTGTCAAACAAAACATTTATCCATTTAACATACGGAATTATGTTCCTTTATTCATTTGGAATGTAAAGACAATCTTTGTTTTTCCATTTCTTTGGTAGTTCATATGAGGAAGTAAGTACTAACTGCTTCCGCAGATATCTATATTTTATTCACGTTCCGAATGTGAAGTATTTTCTCTTCTCTCATTAATCTTCTACTTCTTATTAGCCACACTTTTACAACGATTGTAAAACATAGTTACTAATACAGAATCATGCATTATAGTAGAAGAACAAACTGTTTTGAACTTTTCAAGAACAATTTACAACACCTTCGAAAGGTGTGTTCTTGACACTTGCAAGACATTTCTTGCAAATACCCCTTCCAATGTCCATCCTTTCATAAAGAAAGTTTGTTCCCTTGGAATTATTTCGCTTTCTTCATTTGACTTCTCCTTTGACTACAATAGTCATGGTCCCTAAACTCCCACTATCTCTCTTGAAACTTATTTCAATGTGTTATACACATCAAACGATTTGGAGAGCGTGTGGTTATTGTTCACTATATAGTTTACAATAAACTTAGTGAACCATTTGGATTAGGGACTCAAAGGTGAAGTTCTTGCCTAGTTTCCGTCTCTAGAAGTGGTTTTAACACTTCAACACTTAATGATTCAAAATCATTATAAGTCCATGTTGATGGACTATTTTTGTCAACCAACCATTATGTTCTAAACATAATTGCAAACTTTCAAGAGTTGTTCAAGGCAACTCTCATTTCTTCATACAACAATTTGTAAGTGAAGAATCATGGCACATAAAGTGTCCATGCCATTGTACTTTCTTCTCAAGTTCTTTGTTCATTTAACAAAGAAACAAGCACTAGTGTTTGCATTGACTAAGGGTTGTTCAAAGCAACTCTTATTTCTTCATACAACAATTTGTAATTGAAGAATTATGACATTAAAAGTGTTGTCCTCTTTATGATAGACTTTTCTAACATGTTCTTCCAATGATACATTATCATTAGGAAGATTGTGAGGATTAGACTACTTAGGTACATATACAATCCATTTAAGACAATCTTTGGGATTGTGATACCAAGTCCGGAAACTAAAGCATTCGGCTTTTCTTTGTCAAGTTTTGGATAGCGTTTGCAAATATATTGGTAAAAAAATACATAACGAATATAAATTGATTGATTTTAAGCCATTTGATTCGGGTCTTTAAATCAAATAGCACCACCCACTATTTTTGGCAAATTCCATATCCCTCATTGGAATTCGAGAGTTTTGGAAGAAACTCTTAGTAGGGTATGAGAGACTCACTATTACCAAGCCCACCTCACAATGATATGATGTTGGCTAGCATTAATAATAATGAGAGAGTACTCTTACTCATTTGCATCTCTTGCAAGTACCCATCTTATTTGGCCTCTAGAGAATGAAGCCTCACAATGATATGATGTTGGCTCCATTGCACTTAGTTAAGTCATTCCCACCATGCAAGTTTGGGTAGGGATTCAAGAACAACCTCACAATGATATGATGTTGGCTATTCTCGTTGCCTACCTTCACAACATCATGTATGCGTATAGGATTCCTTCTGAGTGTAAGCACGCACTTTGTACTCTCCCATGATAGGGTGAAGCCGGTGTACGAGTCACAAACGATCGGAGCCTACCACGGTGGAAGGCCACGAAAGAGTGTTCAAAGCACTCTCATGCTTATCAACTTAATCATGGTTTGGTTGAGGGTTTTAGGTCTCATCATATATCAAAACATACATTTTAATCTTATTAAAACAATTTGGTCCTATTACAACTATTGGTCCATGTAATTGATTTAGTAGTATATAATACTCCCACTATGCTTGTAAAACGGTTTTTAAAGCAAGAGTATATGGTACTACTAACATAAGGTTTGCATTCATTGATGGACTATATAGTTGTCTTAGGACCTTAGGATGACTATGAACCTTTGATTAGATTCAACACGAGCCTAGTGTTGAATCTCGGTCTAGGGATGGTGATTGATTTTAGTTACACGTTTAATCATATTAAGGCGTGTTTTTCCTATTGGGCGTTGGACCCAACTACTCCAATTTCATGCATATCAAATAAAGCAAGAAAGGAGTACTTTAAAGTAAAGAAGAGCTTATGCTCTTTTACAACAATTGATCAAAACAAATTACTTTAAAGTAAAGAAGAGCTTATGCTCTTTTACAACATTTGATCATATCAAATTACAACCAAAATCTAATCTACACATTCCCATGGTTCAAACAAATTTGAAACGGCCTTTCACATAGCTCAATTATCGTAGGCTTAGGTTCATAATCACCCTTTCTTTAATTAATTAACACTTTAACTAATTAAACTTGAATGCAACATTTTCATTTGGTTTTTGTATCCATAGAATTGATTTAAATGAAGTTAAATGAAATGAAAATCCAATTCTCATTTAAAGAGACAAAACCATTTTGTTCTCAACCTAATTTGGGCCAAAATGCAATAACTTCAACCTTTTGGGCTATGTTGCAAAACTTAAACTTTTGAGCTCATTTTGTAAAAACACAAAAGTCCATTACTTCATGTAATTACAACTAGAACAAAAAAATTTCAACAAATTGAAAAACTTCATTAAAGGAACAAAACAATTTGTCCTTTAATGATTTTGGGCCTTTACGTAAATACATAAACTTTTGGGTCAAACTACAAAATACATAAAAGTACCAAAACTTTATGTAATTGCATAAAAGCCCCAAAAAACACCCCACTTGTAGGGTGGCCGGTTTTTAGAGTAATGAAGCCATCAAAGTTTTGAAAAATTTTCAACTAAGTCATAAAGCCATGCAAGTGGTGTGTGTGTAAGAGAAGTACTTCTTACACACCCATCACCATTTCTATCACCTTTTCAAATAAATATCTTGATGATAGATAAGTCACACCAACCAACACAAAACAAAGACTTTATGAAATCAACCAAAACTTTGAATCAAAACACCAAACCTTTTTGTTCTTGGTAAGAACATCAAGAACAATGAAAAACATCCATGAAAACTCATAAGAGCTCCATGAACATTTTCAAGCAATAAAACTCAAATTTTCACTTCTCAAAATGGGGTTAACATCCTAGGGTACTTAGGGGTTCCAAAAGTCACCTTAAAACACTTTTAATAAGACAAACATGAACCCAAAAAATCACCCTTTGGATTTGGCCGAAAATCCCCAAAAAACATGGCACCAAATTTTAGCTCCAAAATTCATGCTCATATGAACTACATCTACAACATTTGAGATGACAAATTTTCTAACAAAATTTACATTCAAAGAAGCAAGAATAAAGCTTGTAACAATTACAACATTCAAATCAATGACTATGAACTACAAAACCCAAAAGGATTCACCAACTACTAGACCTAGGCTCTGATACCACTTGAAGGAAATTTTGTGAAAAACATGTTCATTTAAGCAACATCTATTAGCATGCAATTAACAATTAAAGGCGGAATCATGCTTGTATGCACTTAAAACAAAACATTAACCATGAAATTCAAAGCCTAGTAGTTAGGTGAACCATGACTCAACTCAAGAACAAAGTGAGTTGAGAAATATTATACCTTTGTTGATTCCTCTTTGCATAAGCAAAGGATAATCACCCAAGGAGAGGGCCTTCATTCCTTGCTTCTAAGATCCATCAATTTCTAGGAGGAGGATGATAGAAAAGATTCTCCAAGTTGTCAAAATTGAGAACCTCTAAGTCTCCACACCAAGGAGAGACTTTAAGAAGATATGAGTGACCTTGGAGGATTAGAGATTGCTAGCTAATCTCCTCCAAGGGGGCCGGCCTCTTAGAGAGAAAGGGAGAGACATGTTCACTCCAATTTCTCTAAAAGAAACCCTAAATGAATTTTGGCTATAAAGTCATATTTATACCTTTATTCATTGGAGTGGCAAACTTGTAATTAAGTCCAAAAACCCACTCCTTTAACAATATGGCCGGCCTTAGGGTGTTTTTGGGTTGTTTGGGCCTTTGTGAATATTTAGTCATTAAGTTGTCATACAACTTAAGTCAATGGGCTTGACGTTCGAAGCCCATTGGGCCTTGGGGCCCAAAACTAACCTGAGGTCTTTAACGAACTTTATTCGTTTGATTAATTAACATATTAATTAATCCTTGCCATAAATAATTAAACCATTTAATTATTCTCACTCATCTCCATTGTTTCTTCAATCTCTACCTTACACGGTGTACGATCCATTAGGTTCCTTTTAGCGAGGCAGTGGGCGATTAGAACACTTTCAAATCGATTGTGAATTGAAACTTACTTTCAATTCTCCCTTTAGTGTTTATACACGTTTAGGGCTTCCACAAACCATGAGTGACACCTAGCAGTATGTCATGGTTACCCAAGCTAATCAGAAGAGGTGGAGAACCTATTCAGTTTAGGATTACAATGCAATACGGTCTTTCTCTAATACAATACTCTTGACCACATTGTTTGGTTTGATAGTTTATTCATGTCTACTATCTAATGTGATTCATTTACTTATATGATTACCTTGAATGTGATTTGGAATGACTTTCTAAATCTCATTCATACTCTGGCCAGAGATTCTTAATCATATCATAGAGTATTCTTCCTTAAACGATTTGAAGGTTAGAGATCCATTGTTGCGCATTCACTTGCCTCCATGGTTAAGTGGCTTAACCCCAACTATGCCGTAGACACCCTCCGACGAGGTGACTTTGACATAATCAAATATCAAGGACCTAACCATAAGACAACTATGATGCCTCAGGTCAAAGGACTACTTTGCATTATCCCAACTATGAGTTCTCATGTGACATGAGTATGAGAACTCATCGTTGATCGTGTTCAGTGGACTCATTCTCTATTGAGCACCTACATGCTTGTCTTGGTGTCATCACACCAATGACTCGAGACTAGTCACTCTCCCTAAGAGAAGACATAACATGTACTGATCTTAACGGATTGTCAATGCCCAATTGGCAATCCTATGATCAGGAACGTTTAGGATATGTATACGAAAGAGAATGGTCTCATTAATCTAACTTGTTTAAATTACATTCTCCTAATTACATATTCCTTGGACTTATCGTTTAAGCATATAACATTTATATGAGACGGCTTAAAACAATAATCTTTGCCCTTGATATTAAACTAGATTAGTTTAACATGTGAAATGTCCGTAAAGTATCATCATATGATTGGTTTTAGGGCAAATTTCCAACATAAATGACAACCATGTGGTGAAAATAAATCACAATATAAATATAAATCAATTAAGTGTCATGTACTCATCACGATTTCAAATCTAGTATGGTTCAAGACTTTACCAAAAACATGTAAGTTTAACAAAATATGTTCATCAAAACATTTGGAAAGGGATCCAGTCACAGAAACTTGGATCGTTCTCCCACAACATGTGCCTTCCTTTTGTTATGATTAGTTGAGCTTGCACCTTTAATAACACCTTTAGTCAATTTACTAAACAAATAAGGTTTTTCTACGTGTAAACTCGTTTATTTCCTCCAATTTGTGAGAATGTAGTACATCACATGCTTCGAGACATGGAAAAACATTGGGGTAGGTCTTGAGTCCCCACACACTGACGTACAGATGTCATGCACAGTCACACGCCATCTTGTTGCCAGTGAACGCATCGCCAATGTCGTCGCTGTCGCTTGGGAATGTGCCATTAGGTTTCAATGTGATACATCTTTATTTTTCCATTTTCCTTGTTATGCGAGAAGGATGATTAGTACATGAACATCTTAATATAGCTTCCCCTTACTATTTCTTTGCATGACCAACACACCTCTTTAAATTGTCAGATAAGGAACATTTGGCTTTTGGTTTTCATCAACTGTCGTGGCACTGGTAGAAAAAATTATTTGCGCAATAGAATTTTATGCGACAAAGCAAAATTTGTCGCTATAGATAGTCAAGCGCGAAGAATGCGAGACACCGTCGCACAATATTATCAAACATTGTGCGACGACAATTTTCATCTCAAAAAAGATCTTTGCATGACAAAAAATATTGTCGCGCAAATTGCGGGAAAAAACCCGGGGAGGTCTTTTTTTCTTCTGTTTTTTTTTTGGCAGAAAAAACAATGCAGCAACGAAACATTTCCCGCTGAAGTGTGGCACAACAAAGTGTTCGTCACGCAAGTTTTTTACTTTAGACGGTCAGTTATCTGAGTCAAAGGATTCAATGCCATTGAATCAGAGAAATCAATGCGGCATTTATTGAGGGATTTTGCCCGGCGAATTGTTCGCCGGGCAAGGTGGACAAGCTTCCTATAAATAACCAGTTTCACTGTCGATATTTCTTAAACTTTTTTCCAGATTACAATTGTAGTTGTTATTTAAATTTAAGCACGATGGCGGACTCATGTGATTGTTCGTTAATAATAATGGAGGGCGAAAGTTTCGGAAAAGGTAATACCCAGTAAATTTTGTGTTTTGTATACAATTTATATTTTTTGTATTTTTCTTAGTAGACAAGAAAAAAAAAGAGTTGCTCTTGTGGTCTGATATAGTTTTGGTGAGAGCTGCTGGCCCTCCTCCTACATGGGGTACTCAGTATTCCCGATTCCATCCAAACCCTATTCCCTTCTTCCAATTATTGGTTATCCACATGCATCCCCTTAGTTCTCGACGTCCACTGCCACACTCCACCCCTTCTCCCTATCGTTTCAACCTCACCAACAGCCCATTACCCTTCCTATGGAACTGCCCACCTTCAGTGCTCCTAAATACATGAAGATTGAGTTAACCTGGTTTTTCGATGACGATACGTATAGCTGGTTGGCTCAAGCAAAGGAATATTTGGATTACCATGGTGTTGAAGCTGATAATTAGGTCATGGTTTCGGGCTCCATTTCATTAGCGATACAAAATCCATAGTTATATTTTCCCATTTCCACTGAGGAACAGGAAGTGGTTGTATTCGTCCAAAAGGCTTCTTTCTTTCTACTTTGACTTTCTGGCAAACAATACACCTACTTACATATTCTGCAATTTCCCTCTTCATACTCGGCCAATAATAAAATGGTCGAATGGTATGGTACATTTTAGTCTCTCCTGGATGCATCGCATAAGCCGAACAATGTGCTTCATCCAAAATTTCCTTCTTTAATTCCTCATTATTCGGCACATACATTTTGTTCTCCTGCATAAGCATGCCATCTAATTCTTGAATCCTGAGGTCTTTCTTTTTCCCTTCAATTCTCAGTTGGATCATTTCCTGGATCTCTTCATCAACCATCTGAGCTTCAAGTACATGATCGACTAAAACTGGCTTGACTTGGAAACTAGCAAGAAAAGCTTCTCTTCGTTCTTCTAACTCCAACTTTACTCCAGTAGCTCTCAAATCTGTAAGAAGAGGAACACGACAAGCATACAAAGCATTAAGTCAACCTTGAGGTTTCCTACTCAGTGCATCAGCTACCACATTTGCACGACCCGGATGATACTCAATAGTGCAGTCATAATCACTTAATAACTTCATCCACCTTCGCTGACGAAGATTAAGATCATGCTGAGTAAAGAGATACTGAAAACTCTTATGATCTGTGAAGATCTTACACTTTTCACCATAGAGATAATGCCTCCAAATCTTCAAAGCAAAGACAATGGCTGCCAACTCAAGATCATGAGTAGGATAATTCCTTTCATGAATTTTCAATTGTCGAGAAGCATAGACAATCACTTTATTATGCTGCATCAAAACACAACCCAAACCATTCAAGGATACATCACTGTAGACCCCATAATTACCGTTATCATCTGGGAGTGCTAAAACAGGGGTGTGAGTGAGATAATACTTCAGTTGCTGAAACTTTGCTCACAATTCTCGTCCTACTCGAACTTAACATCCTTCCTAGTTAACTTCGTTAGTGGCAAAGCAATCATAGAAAAATCTTGAACAAATCGTCGATAGTAACCTGCTAGACCAAGAAAACTCCGCACCTCAGTGACGATTCGTGGTTGTTCCCAATTCTTCACTGCTGCAATCTTTTGAGGATCTACTTGAATTCTTTGAGCGAATATAACATGTCCCAGAAATGTCACTTGATTTGTCCAAAATTAACATTTGTCAAACTTTGCATACTACCAGTGTTCCCTTAAACATTGCAACACCAACCCAAAATGACTAGCATACTTTACTTTCAACTTAAGAGTATACCAGACCTCAACTCTTTCCTTAAAACATATAGGCACCTCTAAGCTGATCAAACAATCATCAATGTGTGGCAATGGATAACGGTTCTTACTTGTTACCCGATTCAATTACCTAATATCCATACATATTCTTAAGGTCCCGTCTTTCTTCCTTATAAACAAAGTTGGGGTTTTCCAAGGTAACTTATTGGGTTGATTGAAACCTTTATCAACTAATTCCTGTGACTGAATTTTCAATTCTTGTAACTCTGTAGGAACCAATCTATAACATAAAATCTGTACTTGGAGACAATTCAATAATGAACACCACATCTCTGTCTGGTGGCAATCCAGGTAAATCATTCTGGAAACACATTAGGAAAATGTCTACCACTCGTATGTCATCCACAAATCTAGGAGTACGATCCTGCAACACCACATGAGCTAGGTATCCTTGGCAACCTTTTGATAACAATCTCTTTGCTCTCACAACAAAAATAACGGCATGCCTCACTCCACTTTGCTTACTCACAAAAGTAACCTCTGATAATCCAAGACAATGGAAAGTAACTGATTTCCTGTAGCAATCCATATTGGCACGATTATAATGCAACCAATCTATGCCTAAAATCACATCAAAATCCACAATGTCTAACAGGATAAGATTCGCTGGCATAACTACTTCTTCCACCATCACTGGACACCTTGAATAATCATAACCGACATAGAATGACCTACCTGTTTACTTGCTTAACGAATCCAACAAATAAGTTATGGATATTACGGTCTGCAGCCCGCAATAACAATAACTCACTGTTGTCTCGATAAGTAAGCAACAATTCTTAAGGGTGCAATATTATCATCTTGCTATTCATTAGAAATACATATACACTCCTTGATCGTGCTTATTCACTACTTTCTTTGGCAACATCGTCAATAACATAAAATTTCTACATCACAATAAATTAAAACTCTAGCAAAGTAACCAAGAATGTTTAACGTGCCCATGATCAAGCCCGAAAGATTTTGAGTATCTTGTAGCTCTATGTCCCATTTGTCCACATGTAAAGCATCATCTGCTTTCCCGCCTACACTCTCCAAAGTGTATGCTATTGTACTTACGGAACAAAGGTACATTTCCTCTACCAGAGTCACCTCGCCTCTGTAATCTAGGATCTCCAGTAAATCTACCACCTCGCATCTGACCAATGGTACAAAAATCTCTACTGACAAAACTAGAATTAACTCCACTTCTTTTGAAGTTCTAAGTCTTGCGAGGTTCTTGAGACACATGACCTTTACCTTGGTCATCTTTCCTTTGATTCTCATTCTTTTCCTTGTCTCAAATTGTAAACTCTTGTTTCTTACCGTCCATATATGTTGAAGGAATAAACCTTTTCTTAAACAACTTTTTAAATAATTCTCATTCAGCTGTTTCCTCCGGTGACATCGTATAAGACTCATATCTCCACCAGGATGCAATTTCAATACTCAGAAACCAAATAGTCATCTCGACCTACCTTTCAAAAGAAAGATTCCCTTAACTTGCAGAATTTGAAATGCCTTTTCCAATGATTAAGCCATCGATCTGCTCCCTCCGGTCTTTCATTTCCATAAAGTGATTCAGATTCAACTTATAACCATTCTCAAAAGGAGTCCTTTGGGAAGGACGGATAATAGACTGAATCACATTAGTAATAGTTTCCCATAACTAAGTTAAATCGGGGAAACTTAGCTCATCTGAACAAATTGGCTATCTACAAGGCGGTAAAGTTCTGACAGAAGACACTAGGGAATTCTCAAGATGTCCAGGACTACAACTTAGGCTCTGATACCAACTGACACATCCCGTCCCGAAGAAGGGCATACTGGCCGTCACGTGAGAGTGATGTAACCATTTACACAGTTCGGAAGCTTTAAAGATACAATTACTAAGATATAACACCCGAGGGTGAATCCTACTTTTGTGAATTCTGTCAGAACACTGATGGATTCCTCGTGACCACCAAAGCTCTGCTATCTTGAACCTGGAGGGGCGCAAAACAAAGTTGAGTGGGTCAGTAAAACAAAGTTTTTTCGAAAACATTTCATTTAACAACATTTCTAACCCTTCACTGTAAAACCTATATACTTTCCCAGAAAATAGTATATATATAACCATATATAATCTCAAAACTCAAATCACAAGTCTTTAACACTTTTCAAGAAAATATGCCATGCTATGCATCAAAACATAATAAAGATGCATCAATAACAGGTGAAATAAGGAATCAACCGGAGTTGGTCCTGTACGGTTAATTTTATAGCTCAATATCCAATCCAACCGGAGTCACCACTATGACCTGTATGGCACTACTCTGCACATAAATCGGAACTACCTAAAATAGTCTGTACGACAAGAATGGTGTAAGAATACGCTCTAGTGCTTCTCTCATCAACAACTGTATAATAATCTAAAGTCACCTACAGGTCAGAACCACCTCTAGTGGTCTGTACGACATGTCGGAATCACCAATGTGATCTGTACGACATGCACCTACTTGGATCCAAGGTGAGCGTGTGGTGCAGGGTGAATAATATAAGCACTAACACCATGGGTGCAGGTTATGAGCTCTCAACATAATTCACATCATCATTAAATCACATGAACAACATAAAACTCACCTGATACTCACATGTGCGTCCACAACACCATTTAACATATATGCATCAATTACTAACTCACATATTTCATATCTATGTATGCATGGCATTTTAAAACATACTTTCATTTAAATTCAATTTCTGGGAAAAATCAATAGTATATAGGTATATATAGAAAATAACCGCCCACTCACCTGGAGTTCGCCCTACAACTCCATAGCACAACACATCGAGGCGTCATGACGATCGGCGACTAGAACAAACATCAAATCAAACCTCAGAAGTCATATCGCTAGAATATATAATTTATATAAAACACGTCACTATGCAGTTTGATCCGAAAGATCTGCAACTCAGATTTCCAATCCATAACTTCCAGAGCTCCACAATATATCCCTAGAACAACATCCTAAAATTTCCTTACCATCCAACGGTCGGATCTCCGTCAATTGTCAAAACCAAGTGACGGTTAACATTCTATTTTATGAACTTACAACTCCAATTCCGGAAGATCCGTAAATTGGATTCCCAATCCGTAAGTTCCTATAATCCTCAAATATTACGTATTACAACGTATCAAAGTTTGGTTAACATTCTAATACAATTATTGCGTCTTCATATTTTGCCCTACTCCCCCCTCCCCCCCCCCCCCCCCCCCCCCCCCCACAACTACACTTTCTCTCTTATCTCCAGCTTGGCCATCTCTGCACCTCTTCACGGCTGAGATTCGTGAGCGTCATTCCAAGGGCCAATATCTCTATTGCCCTAAGAAATACTTTTGAGGCCATACATGTGCAACCCCTCATCTATTACTATTAGATGTTGTAGTCTTCAAGGCAGCCTCCAACATAACTCCAGATAATTCTCCATGGGTACCCGACAAGCCTCTAGTGGACAACATCGTCCCCCTCACTCTCGACACACGTACCTCTCCTAAACGTACATGCGGTCTTGCTATGTGCCTTGTCAATCACATTGGCGGATTGCCTGTTCAGGTATTTGTGGACTCCAAGGCAGATCAACCCCTCGGTTGCGACTCGTCTTGGCTTCCGCATCGACAATTCTTATATTGAACTCGTGGCTATTGCTAATGGTCGTATCTGTTATACCAAAGGGCTTGCTTACAATGTCTCCGTCAATTTCCAAGGGTATGACTTTTCCTCAGATATGCGCCTATAATTCATCATGAGGTGTGATTTGGTTCTTGAAGCTGAATGGTTAGAATCTTTGGGTTTCATTGGCTACCACGCATGATGAATTCCAAAGGTATGACTTTTTCCTCCGTTTCTTTTACTTCCATCACTTCTTGTCTTCACGCATGATGAATTCCACCTCCTTTTACCATTTAGTCAACAACCACTGCAGGTTTATTACTCCCCGTCGTTGCTCCCAACTCTTCTTTCATCCATAGAGGCTAGAAGTCCAACTTACGCATTTATTGGGCAGCTGCTACAGTTTCCTTAGAACAAGCTTCAGTATTTTGAGCACACAGAACGCTACAGTGAATAGATTATCCCCAAATTTGGATATGCTACATTAGACACAATTTGGAGAAGCTTTCATGAAAAGTCGTTTTCATTTGAGCATTTTAAGTTGACATTTTGAGCCCCTGCGAATCTGAGCATCTGTCGGTGTGGGATGCACTGGGAATGCTACAGAGCTTAGATTGGCGCCAATTTTGAATATGTTGGAGTAGACATAATCTGAACCAACTTCCATGGATAAGTCATCTATATCCGAGCGATCTACATTGATGGTTTGAGGCCTGGGAGTTGACTGATGAACAGGAGCTGCTAATTCCAGCTTGCTGCCACAACTTGCATGCAGCCATGCATGTATCAATCCTCTATCAGTCACACCAACTGCCCCAAACTGGCACCCACTTATTATGGTCCTTACAAAGTCCTTGCTCGTGTGAGGAAAGTAGCCTATACTTTGGATTTGCCTCCAGGATCTTGCATTCACCCCACCTTTCATGTCTCTCTTCTTAAGCCTAAGCTGGGCTCTCATGTGGTTCCTTCCTCTGTGCTTCCACCCATGTCAGACACGGGACTTTTGGCTTGGACACCGGAAATATTTTTTGCAGCGTGGGATGTTCAAACGCGGCAACCATGCGGTCACTCGCTGACTTCAACGCTTGAGGACAAGCTTCTTCTTAGGGGGGAGGATTGTTAGGACCTTGACTTAATGTTTAACGAGGTTTAGTGTTTCCGGTTACTTTTTCTTCCTGCAATTTTGCATGTAAAGCACCGATTCCAAATAGGTACTCCGACTCCCTCGTTGACTTTCTCATTCACTGAAACAATTTTGCACCTTATCTAGTGCGAAGAGTGAAGAAGAGAATGGGTTTGCAGATTTAACTGGGAAAGAGCTACTGGTTGCGAAAGAAAGGGATCCACAAGGAACATTTTAAATATGATTTTTGGATGGGTGATCCAAGAAATGATTTCAACAATTACAAAATAAATTTGGAAACAATGTAAGAACTAAGCACAAGGATGCAAACAAGCAACTTAACATACTTGTAACGAAAACTTATATTCAATCTCTGAGCTTAGTGTCTTCGTGTTTGCTCTCCTATTTCTGTTCTGGTACGGTACAAACCAGCTCACCACTGGAGCCATTACTCTTAATCTAACGATTGAATTCTTGCGTTTAAAGTTGTCTAAAATATGGTGCCATAGATCATTCCCCATCAATGGTTGAAATTAGACACAAGTTTATGCTTCTCTGTTATATTTGTCAATATTCCAACATTTCTGGATAAAGAGAGCATAACATGATCCATCAGGTTGACGAGTTATATATATATACATGTATGTATATCAAATATTCTTCTAAGCAGCCTGTAATAATTAATTAAAATGAGAATCATAGAGCCAATGCTCTTAAAATCGAAAAAGATTTTTGTATCTAACAAAGGAGTTTAATCCATTACATTACTATAAAGAAGGGCATCACGAGGCTATACCCCATCATAAATCCTTACATCCATGTAATCTGAGTCCATAAAACAACAGTTCAACAAAATAATAGTTTCATCCAATGCGTTCTGCGTGTATTTGTGAGGTTAAGTCCGCGACGGCACATGTGTGGCAAATGGTGCCACAGTCACCACAAGATCTCACTCTTTCTATCCGCATGGTCGCGTCAAACAAAAACTGTGCAGATTTACTATTCAGGATGGTGCTGACCAGAAGCCATATGCTAGCAAAACACTTGCCCAACAATGTTTTGAAATGCTTATCCCCGTACCCTGTAGTTGTGACAGACGCCACTGATAGATAGAAGGAATCGGCCCACGAAATCTCCTCCATATACCTAATCATAACACCTCCAGAAGCTATGAGTATTGGCCCGCAAAGACATGCCGAGTAAAATCTTATGAATCCTCTTCTTCTCTCGTTGAAGCGCATCAATAACCAACAACCCAATCTGTCAACTTCCGCGGCAATTAGAAAACTCACAATGTAGTAACCCAATATCATCAAGAGCATTGTCAGCAACATGGCAACTTTATCTCCGTCACGGGGAACGATGTCTCCGTAACCAACAGTTGATAAAGTCACACTAGTAAAATATAAGTTACTAGCAGTCCTGTTGAACGCACATATAATATTGCCCACCCACTTATCAGACTCGTTGCAGCCAGACGCACGATCCTTCCCTTGATCATTAGCATATATGTTGACGGCACCAGCAACTATACCGAAAACGAAATACGTGCCAACAACAACAGCATGCATAGCGATGCTCCCAAAAGCTACAACTGGCTCTCGCAGCGGTAGAGGCATAACTAAAATAATAGAAAAACCAGACATAAGGGTACACAATTTGGCTAAAGTGGAAAAATATCAGACTTCGTATACAGTCTGTAACATAACAAGAAAACTAAAAGGAAATATGAAAAAAGGAGGAAAGAAAGATGTATAAACCACAAAAGCTTATAGGCATAACATAACGTGATTGAGGAATTATGTCAAACAGGTGGTGTACAAACTGTAACATGAACAGAAAACTAAAAACCAGACATAAGGGTACACAATTTGGCTAAAGTGGAAAAATATCAGACACTTCGTATACATTCTGTAACATAACAAGAAAACTAAAAGGAAATATGAAAAAAGGAGGAAAGAAAGATGTATAAACCACAAAAGCTTATAGGCATAACATAACGTGATTGAGGAATTATGTCAAACAGGTGGTGTACAAACTGTAACATGAACAGAAAACTAAAAACCAGACATAAGGGTACACAATTTGGCTAAAGTGGAAAAATATCAGACACTTCGTATACATTCTGTAACATAACAAGAAAACTAAAAGGAAATATGAAAAAAGGAGGAAAGAAAGATGTATAAACCACAAAAGCTTATAGGCATAACATAACGTGATTGAGGAATTATGTCAAACAGGTGGTGTACAAACTGTAACATGAAAAGAAAACTAAAATGAAACATAAATAATGGTGCAAAGAAAGAAAATGCAACTCAAATCACTAAAATCTATAGCCATAGGAATACCATAAATCACAAAAAACACAAAACTTATATGCATACCTAAATCACAAAAAACTTATGAGTGTAAAATCTATAAAATAACCAGAAAACAAAAAGAAACGTCAAAAATGGAAGGAAGAAAGAATGATGTACCTTGAATTTGAGGCAAGATGAGGTAAAACAAGCCTTCTCTCCTCCCAACTCACCCTCTCTCCCTTGGTTAATGATCCTAGGACCCTTTCTCCTCTATTATAAAAGGCAGCCCCTGTTTGGTGTCAAAATGCTTCAATAAAGAAAAGGACACAAATGCCCTTATAACCCAAAAAATACAAAACTGACAGAGAAAGCTGTATTATATTTACTATAGGTAACTTTGTAAACCAATAAAACAAATAAAAAAGCAAATTAGAATGTTTAAAGATGAGGAAACAGAAATGGAAAAGGATGAGGAAAAAAGAAGAAAAGAACCCCAACCCAAAGAGAGTGCTTGTAACTTTGAAACTCCATTAAATCTTTGACTTGTTGAGAGTAAAGCACGATACTCTGGTAACTGCAAAAGAAAGATGAATGCTAGTAATTAATTAATTGTCGGGTCGTAGGTGAAGATGCACAAATTAAAAGCAATCGTCAAACTAAAAATTGTACCTTCACATGGCTAACATGCATCTTCTTACAAAGTGGGCGGTTTCCCTTTGCTCTCACTGTTAAATGATGGTTAATTGGGCTTAATTTTTTCATTCGTGTTGAGAAAAAGAAACATTAGTAAGCAACGTAACTTAATGGTGCAGTAGAAGCTGAAGAAGATCAAAATTTAAAGAAAATACCTACACATAAAGGAACAAAAATCAAACACAAAAATATCTCCGACAAAAATGGAAAGAAACAGATCCAAATACCTACGACATTTCAGTTCCTCCGTGATGGAATAAGACTCAGAGACAGTAGAAGTTGGAATTTAGAGGAACGAGACGTGTTTGAAGTGGGGGACTAACCCATTTGCCATCATGGAAGTCAACTCTATGCCCTCCAATTACTTCCACAGAAGCAACATCAGGCACCTTCAATTCACAAAACATAGAATTGAGTTATCCTTTCCTTTATCTTTTCCATGTTTCCATGTTTAATTTTCTTTTTCGTATGTATTACATGAATGAATAGAGTTATCCTTTCCTTTATCTTTTCCCGTTACTTGATAGTTGATACACAAGTTTAGATTAGCTTCCGGTACAATGGCAGTATACAGCATACAAAGCAGCTGAGGAAAATCCAAACAAAACCCAATTTCTGTACGGACTTGGAATCATTCCAATGCCCCCTCCCCATCCCCAAACAAGTGAAATAGAAGCCAACGGTTAGTTAGTCTCTAATTATTCTCTTCCTTCAACTAGAGTTTACCCTTTTGCCCAAACCTAACGGCAAGCTCAAGAACAGCGATTTCATTCTACAGTTTTTTTTTTTTTTTTTTTTCCTTTGGCGATAATTTTCATTGGTGTTAGTATCCTGGGTGCATTCTGATGATGGAAAATATTTGTGTTCTTTGAAAATATCTACATGCAAAACTCATTCTGAATTGGAAATTTTAATTGATTTGTTTATGTCTCATACTGCAACTGTCAAGAGTATCTTTTTGTTTTTAGTTATGCTTCTTAGCCTTGGGTTTTACATATATGATCATATTTTCGTTACAGTTTTTTAGTCACTCCGAATCATTTAACTATTAGTCTATTACAAACCAATGAACTTTTATTCATATAACCTGATTCCTTTGATTCTTTTGAAGGGTTAAAGGGCTTAGTTAGTAATCTACCGGTGTGATCACCAATCGTTTGCAGCATCGTCTACAACTCTCTACAGAAAATAATTTGGAAGAGTTAGTTCAATCATTAACCTCAGAAGTTCACTAACCCGTCTGTCATCATGGAAGTCAACTCTATGCCCTCCAATAGTTCAATCATTAACCTCAGAAGTTCACCAACCCGTCTGTCATCATGGAAGTCAACTCTATGCCCTCCAATTACTTCCACAGAAGCAACACCAGGCACCTTCGATTCACAAAACATAGAAATGAATCAACAGAATTAAATTCATAACATCAAGAAATTCAATTCAAGTCATCAGTTGAAAAATCGATGCTGAGGTTGCAATAACATAGGAATTTACACCAAATACCACTACTTTGAACGTAGACCAACACCAAAATACTTTCAGCCTATTATCAATTCTAGTCGATGAAACTCTTAAAAAATACTATTTCTGCTATTTAATCCAGGAGACCTAATTCAAACATTCTTGTTTCTTTTCAGTGGAACCCAAACAGCACCCAAAAACAGATTGTGTAAGACTAACATTTAAAGCTAAACCTCATTAGATCTTGGATGGATCTATGTAATTTTAGCATAAGTATAAAACAATTTTTTTTTTTTTAATAAACAAAAGTAACCCACGATCCATCACATAACCCATTTTTACAAACACACATACAAAGAAGGATATTTGGGTTCCACAAGCAGAAAATAAGATAGATTCCGTTCCGAATTCATAATTTGGAATTGGAATCACACGAGTGCGCAAGCACACATACATAACCCTGAGCACTGCACAGCAGCCAGAACATGGTTTTGTTTTGGCTTATTGTTGTTCTTCTTTTAAATTTGAATTACCAATACACGCAAAAAATCAGTCACGACTTAAGCTAGAGTTTCAGTTCTTCATTTAGATACGGAATCACAAGAACAGATTACACAGGATACCAACACACACCCTGCAAGTCACTAACAAAAATGGTTTGTTTCTGGATTTTGGTTGCTCTTGCTTCTCCGATGCGGCAACCACCAACCATAAATCAAGCAAGATTTTTTCATAGTTTCTAATACTCCAATAAACTCCACAACTCTTAAAACATTCTAGAATTTAAAACCTACACTACTAATTACACTAATAACAAAATACAAGAAGGAAACTAAAAGACCACCAATAGATGTAGATAATAAAACACTAAAACTTAAAGAAAAGATAAACCAAGAACATTAAACCTGTATTATCGTAGATAAATTTCTATCCAAGTGAAAATTAGATAATTAGATGTAGAGTAAAAAAAGATATTTGCATACCTAGTCTGACTAACAAATTTTCCCCGACTGAAGAGCCAAAGAACCACCTCCTCTTCATCACAGATCCACAATCCACTTTATCCGTATCGTTAACAACAATACAGAAGAAATGGATTGGAGATCTGAGTCTCCCTCGTTCGTCGTTCATCTTCTTCTAGATGAGGAAGAGACGCAGAGAGGATTGACAGAGCAAAGGTGTGAGAAAAGAGAGAGAAAATTAAGGAATTAGCAATTCATAGAAATCTCAGATCTCCAATCCACTTTAATTTTCTCTCCAATCCCTCTCCGCGTCTCTTCCTCATCTAGAAGAAGATGAACGACGAACGAGAGAAATCTACGAAGAAAGCCGATCCACGGAGATCGACGAACGACGGCGTTGGGCGGCGGGCTGTGTGGGGGTTTTTTCTTGGGATTCCATTTTTGTTAGGAGAATTGCAGGGGAGAAGGAGACGGGAATAAGGTGCGAAGGATGAGCGAGAAAAGTAAACAAGAATTGTTTTTTTCTTTCTCTACCGTTGGATTACATCTGACGGCTGGCTTGAAGAACGGGACTGTCTTTTTTTTTTTTTTTTTTTTTTTTTTTTGTTCAAAGACTGTCCATCAGTTATACCTAACGTTTTTCCGGCTTCTTTTGTACTTGAGTTTTAGTTAGGGTTTTAGCTTTTGTTCCATTTTCTAGGCGTGGTCTACTCGTACTTGAGTTTTAGTTAGGGTTTTAGCTTTTGTTCCATTTTCTAGGCGTGGTCTACTAGTACTTGAGTTTTAGTTTGGGTTTTAGCTTTTGTTTCATTTTTTAAGCATGGTCCTACACCACACAATTTTTTACACAGGCATGTTTTTTTTTTTTCCCGAAGATAGAAATATATTAGATACGAATAGAAAGGTTTACATTATGGGCTAGGATATTAAACAAAAATTCAGGCCCAATACAGTCCCACCCATATTCACGACCCTCCTTGAAAACAAACTTAGCAACCGAGTGAGCAGCAGCATTGCCCTCCCTAGGCACGTAAGAGAACGAAACTGACCTCAACCTACGCGCTAGCACCTCAATATCACCAAGAATACATTCAATACTGAAATCCAGATCAATTTCATGCTTGATCATCTGAATAATCACTTTGGCATCAGATTCAATAACAACATTATCATACCCGTGGTCAATGCAGGCCAAGAGGGCAGTCCTGATCGCAGTAGCTTCCCCGGCAGCCGCGGAGTGACACAGTGCAGCCCCTGAGCCTTCTGCACCTTGAAGCAAACCAGCGAAGTCGCGGCAGACCCAGCCCACCCCCGTGCGGAGGGTGGTCTTGCACCACGAGGCATCCGTATTGACCTTGAGGATCCCAAACGCCGGCTTCTTCCATCTACAAGCCCCACGGTCCAGGGGAGCAATCTTCGACTGGCTCCCAGGCTGCTTTCCCACAGGCTCGCAGAGTGTAGCATCTCTGAATTCAGAGATGTTCCTGCTCCAAACCTCCAAAAGCTCCGAGGACTGCCGGTGCACCCCATTAAAAACCACCTCGTTTCTGTTTTTCCACAGTCTCCATAACCCAAAGGCATACTCCTGCATGATCTCTTCCGCGTTGTCCCTCCCCTTAACCCGAGTCCAGAACAACTCCCAGCTAGATAGGAAGTCTGCCCCTGCTAGCATAAAGGAATTCAACTGAAGCGGAGAGGAGAACCAGAATAGGTGGCTAAGGTGACATCGGAAGAAAAGATGAGTTTCCGATTCATCCATGGCACCACAAACTCCACAGACGTTGTCTACCCTCATATGTCTCCGCTTCAGGTTACGACGAACAGCCAGAGCATTGTTACAACAACGCCAGATAAAAATTTTAATTTTGTTAGGTACCTTTAACTTCCAGATCAGATTCCAAGCATAGCAGTTCTTTGGTTTGTCGCTGGCAAACCCACGGCCTTTCTTTCCCATATCACCATTTTCCATGAGGTTCATAGCCACTCCGTACCCCGATCGAACTGAATAGACCCCATTCGCATTGTGGTGCCACACCATCTGATCCCGGCACCCAGTTTTGCTTAAGGGAATGCTTAAAATAGGTCCCACATCATCCTGGTGAAAGCATTCCAGGATTAGATCTTGTTTCCAAGAGCTGGTCTCCGAGTCAATTAACTTGCTTACCATAGTAGCATGCAGGCTTACTAAAGGCTTAACTTTAAACGTAGAGGGCCTAGGAAACCACGGGTCCTCCCTAATGTTGATGTCTGCCCCGTCCCCGACCCGCCACCGCAGTCCGTGTAGGAGCACCTTTCGGGCATAAAAAATACCCTTCCAACCCCACGACGTATTCCTACCCTTTCCCGCCTCAGTAAAGCACTTCCCAGGATAATATTTTTCTTGCAGAACAGTAGCGAGCAAAGACCCCGGGTTCTGGACGAGTCGCCACCCAATCTTAGCAAGGAACGCCAGGTTAAAACACTGGATATCCCTAAAGCCCAGCCCATCGACTCGTTTTTGCTTCATTAGCCGCTCCCAAGAAATCCAATGGACCCCCTTTCTCTGCTCGCTCCCCCTCCACCAGAAATTCCGGATAGCTTTCTCCAGGTCTCTACATACCCCAATGGGTAGTTTAAAACAGCTCATGGCATAGTTTGGCATAGCCATGGCCACTGCCTTGACTAGGACTTCCTTTCCTGCTTGTGATAGAAATTGCTCAGCCCAACCCGCCAGCCTAGATTCAAGCCTGTCCCGCACCTCTTCAAAAACCACTCGTTTAGAGTGACCAAAGTCAGATTGCAGCCCAAGATACCTACCAAAACCAGACTTACATTGGATTCCCATGGTCCGGCCAATCTTCATCCTCACCCGGTTCGAGGTCTTCGAGCCGAAGAAAATCGAGCTTTTGGACAGATTAACAGCTTGGCCAGAGCCACGGGCATATGTTCGCAGCACCTCTACCATGCCTCTCGCCTCCTCTACATTCGCATGCCCAAATAACACCGAGTCATCCACAAAAAACAGGTGCGAGATCGGGGTTCCATTTGTCGACACATTAAACCCGTGGAGGGCACCCCGCTCAATCCCACGCCTGATGAGCATGGACAGACCCTCCGTACAGAGCAGGAAGAGATAGGGAGATAGGGGATCTCCTTGTCTCAGCCCTCGCTCCGGCAGAACAAGCCCAGTCGGGTTCCCGTTAACTAGGATGCTGAAGGAGGCCGTGGAAATGCATTCTTTGATCCAGTTGCAAAAAAGGGGAGCGAACCCCAATTTCGCCATCATGGATAAGAGGAACACCCACTCCACGCGGTCGTACGCCTTAGCCATGTCGAGCTTAATAGCCATGCCAGTCTGGTCACCTTTTTTTTGATGAAGCAGCGAGTGTAGGATCTCGTGGACCACCAAAATGTTGTCCTGAATTTGTTTCCCTGCCACAAAGGCAGATTGGTTATCACTAATCACCTTTGGCATCACCGTCTTTAGTCGGTTAGTGAGGACCTTGGCAATGACTTTGTAGATTACATTACATAGTGCAATAGGCCGGTATTGTGTCATGTTCTTTAGGCACTTGACCTTAGGGATAAGCACAAGGTTAGTATGATTAAGTTTCCTCAGAATAGTACCAGAATGCCAGAAGGCTTTGACTATCTTGATTACATCCTTGCCCACAGTATCCCAATGATCCTGGTAGAAGCATCCAGAGTACCCGTCCGGGCCCGGGGCTCTAATCGGAGGAATTTGGAAGACAACCATTTTGATTTCCTCCTCAGTCACCGCTGCCGTCAAGGCAAGGTTGTCCTCAGCAGACACACGTGGTGCCAGGCAGTCCCCAATCTCATCGATTTGCCCAGGGCTGCTCGACTTAAATAAAGCCTCAAAATAAGAGGTAGCAATTGAAGATATCGCTGCTTCGTTCTCCTGCCACACTCCATTTACATCCTCCAACCCCTTGATTTGGTTGAGCCTCCTTCTTTTGAGGGTTTGAGCATGGAAGAACTTAGAATTTTTATCACCTTCCTTTAACCATTGGGCACGCAACTTCACCCTCCAGTAAGCTTCTTCGTTTCGATGGGCGGCCCTGAGCTCTCGCTCCTTCATCTTAACCGCCTCTGATGCAAAATCAGTAGACATATAAGCCGTTCTAATCTCCTCTTTCAGCTGCTCAATGACTTTCTTTGAGTTCCTTCCTCTCCCCCGATACCAATCCTTAAGCCTGTGCCTTAGGGCCTTCAATTTTTCACAAAATCGAAAGGCATGTGACCCCCCATGTTTATCTCTCCATTCCTCTACCACCAGTTGCCTACACTCCTCCGTTGTGCTCCATTGTGCATCATAAGAGAATTTCCTCCCCTTCCACGCTTTCACTTTCTCCGTGGACAAAAATAACAGAGCATGGTCAGACCCTTCCAGTACCACGTGCCTGATTGTATTCTCTGGGTAAAGGTCCTGCCAATCCATAGTAGCCAATCCCCTGTCCAGGCATTGCTGAATAGGCTTCGCCTCCTGGTTGTTCCGCCACGTAAACGGATAGCCGACAAAACCCAGGTCCATGAGCTCATTTTGAGCCACAAACTCTCTAAAGTCACGCATACTAGACGTCGGTCTGTAATTGCCCCCCTCTTTCTCATCATTACACAGAATGTCATTAAAGTCCCCGATGAGAAGAGTTTTCCCCCTGTTGTTTCCAAGCCGCCTACTCAGATACCCCCATTGATCCCGCCGTTTCTTCTCATCAGTACTTGCGTAGATTGCAAACAAATACCAGTGACACATCTTGTGCTCATCCCAAATTTTAACTTCAATAACAAAGTCCTCAAACTTCACCAGAGTAACCAGGGAAGCATCCCGCCAGAAAACACAGAGGCCTCCCCCAATGCTCCGAGGTTCTACTACGTGCATGTACTCCAAATCCAAACGTTTCTTAAGATACCCATATCTACTGCTTTTATTCTTGGTTTCTAGCAAAATCACAATGTCAGGGGTGTGGAGCCGGTTCTGCTCCAGCAGGTTGTCAACTGTCAGGTCACCCCCGATACCCTGACAGTTCCAGGTAAGTAGTCTCATTTGGGCGTGGGAGACCCCTCACGGCTGGTCTCCTCCGCCTCAACATATGTCTTCCTGCTTAGCTTAGCTTTTTTAGGTTCCACACAGGGGTTAACCTCATCCAACTCCACCTCTCGGGCACTTCTCTTTTTGCCTTTATCCTCGTTCATCACCGCTTCAATGATAGCTTCTAGCTCAAAGGGATCATCATCCTTAGCCGAGTCACACCCACTTCCGCCCCCCCGATCATCGCTAGCTTCCCTCCGTCTAGCAGTCTCACTGTCCCCATCCTCACCGACGCCAGGCACAAGGTTAAGATCAAACGTAGAAGCTCCATTCAGAGTCGTGCTTACCGAATCCACCCGTCCCTCCTGCTCGTAATGGTCATTAAGTACCACGTGTTCCGCTCCCGCTGCCACCGTACCCCCCGGCCCAATTAAACCTGCATCGAAAGCCAGTTCTCTCGCTGATCTCGCCTCTTCTTCAGCTAGCCGTTGATGTCAGATTTTCCCCGCAAGCACATTATCTATGTGACCCATTTTGGTAGACGACCACCTAGGCTTGCTTGGTGATGTTGCAGTGTCGATAACCTCCTCCTCCAAATGCGCGGTGCACTCACTACCGCTCAGAGATCTACTAGCCAAATTTTGGGGTTGACATCCCATTCCTGACGCCGTCGATGACCGCCCGGAGCGTCTTCCACCACCCAGATCCTCGTTCCACCGCTCCGATCCACTCCGTCCACCATTTGACCCAGAGGATGTTCTGCTCCTGGGTCAAGCTCCCAGGGGATTACCTCTCAGGTCCGACACCACATCTAACCCACGGAACGCAAATGCCTCATTCCACTTTTTGGTACAATCTCCTGGGTCTGGTCTTTCATCCAAAATTTCCTTGCAAATCCTAGTTGGGTGACCCAACTTCCCACAAATGAGACAGTAGTTAGGAAGCGATTCATACTTGAAGTCAATCCAGATCTTACCGTCATCGGGAAAGGTCACAAAGGTCCCCCGCATTAGAGGCTCGCGGACATTGAAGCCAATTTTCACCCGGAGGAATCTTCCAATGTAGTCTCGGCTCCCAGATTTGTCCACCGATCGAACCTCACCCATCAGACTTCCTATTGTTTCGGCTACCGCTTGAGTCATACTGAGCACTGGTACATTATGCAGCTGGACCCAGAACACCCCCAAGGAGAGAGGGGTCCCTCGGTTCAGCCCCCTCTCCGTTCGATCCGCCACCAGTACAAGGTCATTTTTGAACATCCAAGGCATGTCCGCCTCTACCACCCTTTGCAGATCCCTTTTCCCCGCAAAACGAGCGAGAAATCTCCAATCTCCAATTTCCCTAATCGAGACCCCCTCCCGTCCGCATCAAAGGGACATAAAGCAGTCAACGAACACATCCTCTTTCACTGCCTTAGCAGTGAGAACTTCTGCAATCAGGGTGAATTGAAACCCTAATAGAGCACATTCGACATCCTTTCTCTCAATGCACACGCCTCCCTATTCCTTCTCCGACAGGATGAGGTTGGTCCCAAATCGTGTCCCCAACTCCTCTAGATCCTCATTCGGGCTTCCCCCAGCCATGCCCAGTCAGAAAATCCGCAACCCACTCACCCCTCAGAGGTCACCACCGTAATCACCAGCCACCTGTACCTTTTCTCCTCTCAGTTCTCCACCAGATCCAGATTTCCGCATCTAAGCCTCCTGCCCTCGAGCCGTCAAAGGGACAAAACTTCGCTCGCCGTTCCCCAGTAAATCACGACAGCCGGACCAGATCCCCGGATTCGTAACCAGTGCTACGAGAAGGAGGGATTAGCCGGTCAGTTCTCGGGCAGCGATCCAGCTACATGGCTCAATCGTCACCAGAGCACCGCACACCTCCTTTCGAGGCACCTTTACCAGCTTTTACTCAAGTCTATTTCATGTATGTTCTTAATGGCTACACTTTTACACAGGCATGTTAACTTGACTTGAAATAACACAAAAATAGTGAGTTTTGGATTAATACATTAACTGATCAAGTCGTTATCGAGTTAGAGGTACAAATTCTTCACAGTCGCGAGTAACTCGTTTCAACCCGTGAAATAAAAGTTAGTTTGATAATAAAAAAATAAAAATAAAAGTAATTTCTTTTGAGAAGTTTGCTAATTTTAAATTACTAAAAGCAACAGCAAAACTACTAACAAAGCTAAGGTGGGCTTTAGCATAGGGAGAGTTTTAGTTATTTAAACTTAAAAATACTAGTTGTTTGGACTATTTTGAAACTAAACCACACTATTATGAAACTAAACCAAAAGAACTCACACTATTTCTGGAACTATAGCAAAATAACCTCACACTATTTATGAAACTGAATCAAAATAACTCACATTATTTCTGAACCTATAACAAAACATTCTGAAAGTGAACTAAATTAAACCATATTATTTTTGGAACCACAATAAAGTCACACATTTTAATGAAAGTTGAACAAAAACACTATTTCTAGAATGGAACAAAATAAACACTATTTCTAGAACTATAACAAAATAACCACACTATTTTTGAAACTGAACCAAAATAACCCACGCTATTTCTAGAACTATAGTAAATAACTCACACTATTTCTAAAACTAAACCAAGATAACCCACACTAGAAACAAAATAAACATTATTTCTAGAAATACAACAAAATAACTCACACTATTTTTTAAATTAAATTAAGTAATCATACTATTTTTAGAACTGCCACAAAATTACACACTTTTTATGAAATAATCGGAAAAAAATATAATTCGATATAAAATTCTAGCTTCGTCCCTATAGATCTTTGAATCTTATGAAGCAAGGTCCAATAAAAACAATAGTATGTAACAAAAAAAGATGAATTAAGATTTCAAAATATAAAGTACGAGTACGAGGATAATGTTACAAAGATGATTGTAAAATTAACTTGTAACTTGTACTAGTGGTGCTCAATTTATCATATACAATTGTGTTATTGTTGTTCAATTTGTGTTAGGTCCAACCGTTTGTCTAATGAAGAGGTTTAGAACTATCAATTCATTTTTTAGAAAAAGAGATAATGATGATAAATTAGAGAGTGTACACCTTCTGCATCTATTGAAGAGGTCCTAAAGTATTATTTGATTGATAGGTCAGTTTGACTTGTATTGACTCTCTCCATTTCTACAGCAAGTACTGAACAAGCTTTTTCAGCAATGAATCTTATTAAAATAAGACTTCGCAACAAGATAGAGAGTGAGTTTCTAGCAGATTCAATGGTTGTCTACGTTATAAAAAAGGTTTGCCGAAAATGTTGATTCAAATGAAATAACAAAGGATTTCAATTATATTAAGGATTGAAGGGCACAACTTAAATTGGTACTTTTTCTTCTTTTTATTTGTTAAGTTGAATAAGATTGATGATATATGTTTTCTTTTTATTGCAAATTGCAAATTTAAATTATTTCTTTGTTAAATCTAGTTGAAACTTAAGTCATGCACAGTTATAATTTCTTTTCTTCAAAATATTACTTTTAGGTTTATTAGTATACAACTTTATGCAGGTAACAAAAAAACAAAATTAAGCATTTGATTTCGTAGTAATAATTTTATCTCAGCCCACCCACCAAATAATTCTTGGCTCCACTAACCTTGGGGTTTCTAATGTTAAATACAAGTTTTTTAGATAGGAACAAAGAATGAAGCGCATAAAAAAAATCAATTTATTCAATTAGTGGGTTTGTTGTGAACATGTCCACAGATATCGGCATATGCTGAAGCAATCTTATGAGTGATGTAGAGAGAATTTGTCGAATCTTGTCGACGCAACATGTCATAATATGCATAGTATGCATTACATCAAATATTTAGTAGGCACAAGAAGGACTCCTACCAAACATTCGGAAGGTCCTTGAAAGACCTTCACATGTATATTTTTCAGACTCGGGTAGTCTTGGGACCACATTGCCACATATGTATTATTTTTAAAAACTAATTCGAAACGAAAAACCCCAATTTTCACAAACCCTAGAAACGAAAATCCCCAAATTGAAGAAAGGAAACCAATCTTGATTCGAAAACTAATTCGAAGCAAAACCTTTTATTTTGAAAGTAATTTGAAAGAATTAACAATTACTCGATTAGGGCTCGAGATTCGCTTGATCTAGAGAAAGAATCGGATACAAAAGTAGCAGATCGATTGGTGGTGGGTTATTTCTAATGATTTATTTTCTACTTACTTGGTCTTACTATCTATAACATCAATGAGCTATTTTATTTCTTTCTTACTGGATATCTCTTATTATTTTTATTATTATCTTCTAATTGACATGTAATATTATCTAAATTGTTTCTAATAGTTTTTATTATTTTTTCCTATAAATAATTTAATAAATTATAATCCTTAATATGTTCTAGTTTTATATTTTTATCTTGACTAATAATAAGATCTACAATACTATTTGCTTGCTGATTTTCCTCACTATAGAAAATAGTTGGATGACCATTATAAATACTAGACGTAAAACCTTGCGTATGGAACTCGACATGATTTAACATGCCAACCACTCACAATGCAGGTATAAGGCCACAAAGGTTGCACTCATATGTGCTAAGCTCAAAAGTACCCCAGTTAATGTCCAATTATTTGTGGGCAAACATTCAACTATAATAGTGTACTCAAACAAAGTATAATGGTCAATCTAGCATGATAATAATATAACTATAATGATTTTTCCTTTTTTGAACAAGAAGTCTAAATAAACAAACACACTAAGAAGAAGGAAAAAAAAACTTACTTAAGATTGGAGAATTGCTTGAATATGTACACTCACTCTATTATTGACATACGAAAGGGTGGAAATTTACCAAAATGAGTCTTTACGAAGGATGCTAGAAAGCTTTGGAGGTTGGAGGTTTCTTTGCTTTGGATGCACTGAGTTTCTATGACTTGTGGTGTCATCTGGGTCGTCTACTTCTGTAAGTAAGACGTTCCGCCAACGACTGGCAGCCCAAGGCAATTTGTAAGACGAGACTTACAACTGCTATGACCATGCGAACTCGCTTACTTACTTAATAGCAGAACTTCCGGCCGACGATCTACGGTTTAAGTTTAATCAAACATGGGAAATTTATGTGGTGTATGAATAAATGGAGTTCCAAGGCTAATGCATTGGATGGTGCATGAATGTTAAGACTTCCTTTGATAGTGGTGAAGTTAATTATAGTCGTGAAGTTAATTCTTGAACTCACTAGGATGTTCCATCCAAGCATATAAATAGAGGTGGCATTTCACCATTGAAGATCATCCAAAAAAGTAAGCATACGGCTTCAAAACAGAAAGTGAGAGTTCTAAGAGGTTTTTCCACTCCAAGGTTAAGAATGATAGTGTTCCATCACAAATTGTGTGAGTAAGATTTAGTATTAGAGAGAGGGGGTGTTATCCTTTCTTGTATTCATCGACTATTGTCTTTGGCTTCGAAAGATTATTCTTGAGTACCCATTATTTTGATATAGTGGAAGATTGATTGCTGCCCTGTGGACTTAGGCACCACGTAAATCTGTGGTTTCTATCTTTCTACTATACTTTGTGTTTTTCTCTATCCCTTAGTACCATCGATCCTAACGATGAGTGCATATTTTACTATTTATTTTATCCCTTAAAACAACATTTTCTAGTGATAAGTTTGTCTTTAATTAAGGTCATGTCATGTTTATATCTTTTTGTGTGCGCCATTAGGTTTCAATGTGATACATCTTTATTTTTCCATTTTCTTTGTTATGCAAGAAGGATGATCAGCGCATGAACATCTTACTATGTCTTACCCTTACTATTGCTTTTGCATGACCAACACACCTCTTTAAATTGTTAGAAAAAAGGGAGCATTTGGCTTTTGGTTTTCATCAAATGTCGTGGCACTAGTAGAAAAAATTATTTGCACAACAGAATTTTCCACGACGAAGCAAAATTTGTCACTATAGGTAGCCAATCGCGATGAAAGTGAGACACCGTCGCACAATATTGTCAAACATTGCGCAACGACAATTTTCGTTGCAAAAAAGATCTTTGCACGACGAAAAAACAACGTAGTGGCACTAACTGCAGGAAAAAAATGCAGGTAAGTCTTTGTTTTTGTTGCAAAAATAATGTGCGACGAAACATTTTTCGCTGAAATGTTGCACGACAAAGTGTTTGTTGCGCAAGTTTTTTACTCCAGACTGTCAATCATTTGAGTCAGAATATTCAATGCCATTGTATCAGAGAAATCAATGCGGCATTTATTGAGGGATTTTGCACGACGAATTGTTTGTGGGGTAAGGTGGCCAAGCTTCCTATAAATAACCAGTTTTGTTGTCGATATTTCTCAAACCTTTTCCCGGGTTACAATTGTAGTTGTTATTTAAATTTAAGCACGATGGCCGACTCAGGTGATCGTTCGTCGAAGAGAATGGAAGGCGAAAGTTCCGGAAAAGGTAATACCTAGTAAATTATGTGTTTTGTATACAGTTTATATTTTGCATTAGTATTTTTAATATTTTTTTTAGTAGACAAGAAAACTGCACCCGTGGTCTGATACATTTTTTGTAGGAGTCGCTACCGAATCAATTTTGAAGAATTAAAACCTTTTTTGTGGGCAACATGCTAGCCACTCACAATGCAGGTATAAGGCCACAAAGGTTGCACTCATATGTGCTAAGCTCAAAAGTACCCCAGTTAACGTCCAATTATTTGTGGGCAAACATTCAACTATAATAGTGTACTCAAAGTATAGTGGTCAATCTAGCATGATAATAATATAACTATAATGATTTTTCCTTTTTTGAACAAGAAGTCTAAATAAACAAACACACTAAGAAGAAGGAAAAAAAAACTTACTTAAGATTGGAGAATTGCTTGAATATGTACACTCACTTTACTATTGACATACGAAAGGGTGGAAATTTACCAAAATGAGTCTTTACGAAGGATGTTAGAAAGCTTTGGAGGTTGGAGGTTTCTTTGCTTTGGATGCACTGAGTTTCTATGACTTGTGTTGTCATCTGGGTCATCTACTTCTGTATGTAAGATGCTCCACCAACGACTGGCAGCCCAAGGCAATTTGTAAGACGAGACTTACAACTGCTATGACCACGCGAACTTGCTTACTTACTTAAAAGCAGCACTTCCGGCCGACGATCTACGGTTTAAGTTTTGCTGGGACAAAACCAAGGTATGACTATAACAGTTATGCGGACCTCCTCTGCTTCCTACGAGAAGCATGAGTCAGGCCAACAACTCTATAAGTTAAAAGCTTCGCAATGTGCCCTAGGAAAGCCAAGGCTCAAGAAGCCACTCGAAAGCCAAAATACAACCATAATGGCTACATGAACTCCTCTACTTTATACGAGAAGCACGTGTTCGACCGCTAGCCCTATAGGTTAAAAAAATTTCGCAATAGGTCCCGAGAGGGCTAAAGCTCATGGAGCCATCCAAAGCCGAGATTCACAATTATAGTAGCTACGTGAACTTGCCTGCTTCCTACGGAGGTAACGAGTTCGGCTGCTGACTCTATAAGTTAGAAATCTCGCACTTTTTCCTCTTGTAGGTAAAGTTCTAGAAGCCCAGAAGACAAAGCTAAAACTAAGTGACGATGTGGGATCGGTTGCTTCATTGAGGTAGCTTACCCAGTCGACCGTCCTAGGATAAAGTTTTGCAAAAAACAAGGCGAAACGGAAGGATGAAGCAAAACAAGGAAAGCTGTTTATTAAATTTCTATCAAATTGATAAACCGGCTTGAAGGCCAACAAAGTTCAAAAAAGCAGAACAAAAAGGAAAATAAGAAAATACCTAAGTCTAAGCAAAAAGACTACTCTTTGGTAGCTTGCGCAACCACTGGTTCCTCGACTGCCATGCCTTCAGCAGCCACACTGCTCCTAGCAACCAAAGCTTCCATCAACTCATCCTCAGCCATCCCTACCTGGACTGCCTGACCCTTAGCTGCTCCACCAAAGGCAGCCTGAAACGAGAAATCAAGCAGATCAACTGGAGAAATGGAAAAAGTCTCGAAGTCCTTCTTGGAAAACTCATAATCCAACGGCCTGCCCTGAATATAGGTTACATAGCAAAGCTTGTAGAAATCGGTTTGACAAGAAGCAAGTGCCATTTTGTGACCATCTTTCTCATTCTTCCGCTGCACATTCTCCTAAAAAAGCCTAGTGTGAGCACCCTGTAGCTCATCCAGTTCCTTTTTTAGGTTCTCGCTAGCAGACAGCGCACCTTGCTGATCCACTTCCTTGGACTCAAACTTACTGGCAACCTCCTTGAGACGAGACATTTCAGCATGCATGAAGATAAGCTTATTGTCCTAGGCAAAACAAGCAAATCGTAGCTCTGAATTGACATGCTCAAGGTCCTCGACCACCAAAGAAACACAATTGACTTCCTTCTCTGCAGCTTTCAACATCGCCTGAGTCTCATTAAGCCTAGCATTCAAATGGGCAACCTTCTGATGAGCGATCTCCAACTGCAAAGAAGTGAGGGCAGAGACATCAGACCCTTTCAAAACAGCAAGTTCAGATTTGAACTTTTCGATCTTTTTTGCAGCCGAGCGAAGCTGAGCCACCAATGCCACTTCGGCTTCCTTAGCACATTTGACAGCATCTTGATCAACATGCATAGACTCAGCATATTTATGCGACTGAGTTAGCTTGTTCTCATGCATTTATGTTGTTATTTCTTAGTTAATTATGTATTTTAAGCTATTTTCGTGTGTTTGTAGGTCCATAGGCCTTATGAAGCAATAAGATGCATTTTGATGCATTTTGGAGCAGTTTTGGGCTTGTAATGAATAGCACATGCATGGAGCAAGGTGGATAGACGAAATTGAAGACTAAAGATGCTAGGAATGTGTTAAAGAGAAAGAAGAATTAATGTAAAAAGGACAAAGAGCACAGCCACAAAGGGGTGTCACTCCACCATTCACCTTTCCATCATTGATGTGCACCACCATTTCACTCCCTTTGGATTCCTATGCCGTGCATCATCATTCATGTTCCCTCCATTGACTCATTTGTTGCATCATTCCACCTCAATTTCCTTTCTCTACCATGTGCACAATCATTCATGTTCCCTAGCTACAACACCACTCCATTTTACCCCCATGCTTTGCATCATTACTTCACTTTCACCTTTGAATCATTTCAAACACCACTCATTGCACTCAATTGCTACACCATTCCTTGTTCCCTCCATCATTTCATATTTCATGCATCATTGCACTCAATTGCTAAACCACTCCATGTTCCCCTCCATTGCCATGCACATTCTCTATAAAAGGAAGTGTGTGTAACATAAATTTAGTTCATAATTGGTTAGATCATTCACTCCCATTTCAACACAACCTTCATCCAAACACATTCATTCATCTTCACATCCATTCCTCCATACAAACAAACCTTCAAACACTCACCAACACATTGTGCCGTAGCAAAGAAATGGAAGGAAAGTGCTTGGACGTGCTTGCTGTCCAACTTGGATCGTTGGAGCATTTAGATGTTTTCTTTCTTTTGTTTTTAATGTTTAAATTAATTTCCTTTCATTTTGTTGTAAATATGAGTGGCTAAACCCCTTTTGTCTAGGGGTGATTTCAAAGCCATGACTATGTGTGAAATATAATTTGATAAATTCCAGTTATGAACTTTGAATCGTGAATGCAATTGGCTTAATTATTAGATTGATAACTTATTTGTAATTGTTAATTAAGGGTCGACACTTAATTAGCATGCATAAATCCGTTGCTAGAATATAAGGAAGTTTCACATAATCGTTACAAACTTATATTCACATGTAGTGAAGGTCGCTTATAAACGATCGCATTAAGTTCAATTCCTAGCATGAGTGACATGATGTCATAGGGTTTCGAATTCCCCCTAGCTAAGGGGGGTTTAGTTACTCATAATTGCAACAAAATCAGAAAATAACAAAGTAGACATTTAAAACAAGAACGACGTACACCTAAAACGCTCCAAAGTTTCAAGCTTGAAACGCCAAAGACCTTCGTTTTCACCACCTTGTTGCAGCACGAGTGTCTAAGGATTTGTATGGATATATGGAAAGGTTATGAATGTATTTAGGATTGGTGAATGTCTCGACCAAGGGAAGGGAGTGTATGGAGTTGTGAGATGTGAATGTAGTGTCTTTGGATAGATTTTTTCTGATCTTGTTGTTATGGTTAAGGGTGGATGTATTTATAGAATCCACCTTCCCGTTCTTCATAGCGGTGAGCTTCTCAGAAGCTGAACCAAATTTAGCTCCCGTTCTTCATGTGATGTAGGACTAGAATGTAAAACCTATACTCAGCCTGTTCTATTGTCTGAATATCTCTAAAATGAACTTGTGTGGCTACATGAATTAATGAGCAGTGATTTCTTATAATATCGATTGGAGATTTAATGTTGAGGAAACTTGTTGTACTATACATCTTTTAACTCACTTTTGTTGCAGGGTACCGTATTACATACTAGTATTATAGTATTTTTTGGGAAACTATATACTTGTTTTACAATAAGGGGTTACACCTTTCGAAAATATGTTACAAAACTTTATTTGTTAGGCCCACTCATCCTTGTTTTTCGCCCCTCTAGGATTTTAGTGGCAGAGGTTTCGTGACGACGAGGATTGTTGGCAAAAGCTATTATGTAAGAGACTTCTCCTTTTAGTATAAATGTCATTACCCTTCTTTTACTGCAATGTAGCTATGCTCTGACATCACTTGTGTAATATGGGTTCAATCCTCGCTCACATGCGCACTCTAAATTAGTCACTTTGAGGTTTTAATTTATTCACATTTTCCACATCACCACACTTTATGGCTTCATCACCTTCCAGGTGTCGGCTAGCATATCGCAATTCATGTGTCCAGGTGGTCGGTGAGATTTTATGTCATGAAAAGCCGCATAATATGCTTTTTATTAGTAAAAGCAAAAACATATCTCTCAATGTAAACAACATGCTACCACTCAACCATTTATCTCTCATTTTGTTATACATTGGTGTTTTCACAATATTGAAACCGACAACCCCAAAAGCCAATTAAAAAGCTTATACACATACTTGTAGCTTTCACTCATCTTGATCTTCCCAATTCTTTTCAAAGATCAATAATTCTTTTCAATGATGAAACTCACTATGCATCTTCATATCATGCTTATAATTGTCAAGTTGAATTAGAAGATTCATGAAATCCACACAATCATCTTAAGGATAAAATTTGGCAAAATGAACTGTAGACATCGAAATTTCGGTAAAATAAATGTTGATCAATAATTAAAATTTCAATGTTTATGTGTCACATAAATTTTACACATAGCATGTGAATAAACGAAAAAATCAAAATAAATCGAAAAAGTCATCAAACGGGACACGTGTCAACACCTGGCAGAAATGATTTATTTCATCTAATTATTTAAATCCAAAAAATCAAGTTTTGGATTTCTATAAATAGGAGGCCAAGGCATTCATTTTAAGGACACCAATTCATAACCAATTCACCTCATACCACAACCTTGAAGCTTTGAAACTCAAAAGCTCCCAAGCAAATCCCGAAGGATCAAGAAAGCTCTCTTCGTTCTTCGTCAAATCCTCATTCAAAATCAAGCCCCAACGGCCCTTGAAGAACTTCCGCTGATTCAAGATCAAGCCCCGACGGCCCTTGAAGAAAGTGTCCATCGTTCATCATTCGTTCATCCCGAGATCAAGCCCCGACGGCCCTTTGGATCCACGACGTCAACAAATTTGCACAACTGTTTATCCCAAGATCAAGCCCCGACGGCCCTTTGGACCAACAACATCAAATTCACCCACTGCAAAGATAGAATCAGAGGCTAAATTTGTAGAAGAGATTGTAACCCCTAAATCATCAATACAAATATTATTTTGTACACGTGTTTCTTGTCTCGTTCATCGCAGGAATTTCCGTGTTTACAAATTTGGCACGCCCAGTGGGACTATCTCTACCTCTCATCTCTATCTTTGAATCAGCAAAAAGCACAAATGGCATCAAAGAAAGCTCAAGTTGTTCTCGCAGCCAATGCAAGGAACAAGAACGTTATCACCGTAGGCGGTGTTACTTCGGGCGTCATAACTCGAAGCAAGGCAAAAGCTCTTTCTGCCGCATCTTCCACCTCTGCATCAACTCCGCCGAAGGAACAAGAGCACCTGAGGCATGAACCTGTGATCACCCTGGCTTCACTAAAGGCGCCAAGGAAGGAAAGCCCAAGGAAGTACTCTGGTTTCATGCTTTCCGATGCCGACACAAGTGGCAACTCAGCCATGCAAGTCATGACTACTGGAGCGACTTCAATCGATGAGCAGCTGGCTCATATGAATGAAGCAATTGCAAGGTTAACACGGATTGTGGAAGAAAAAGACCAGCAAATCGCCGCACTCGTCAACCAACTAGATGTAAAGCCCGACGTGAAAATCGAGCAAGGGGATGGTTCAGTAAAGAAGGAAAACGACGAGGATGAAGAGCCTCCGGTGGAGAAAATCGATGTGAAACTGGAGCCAGGCCAAGCAGAGGCACTCATGGGATCTCTTTCTATCCAACAACTGCAAGAGATGATAACCAGCACCATCAAGGCGCAGTACGAAGGGAGCTCACATACCTCATCATTCTACTCAAAGCCCTACTCCAAGAAGATTGATGCCCTAAAGATGCCAAGGGGTTATCAACCACCAAAGTTCATGCAGTTTGATGGAAAAGCAAACCCGAAGCAACATGTCGCACATTTCGTCGAAACCTGCAACAATGCAGGGACGGAAGGAGATTACCTCGCCAAGCAGTTTGTGCGCTCGTTAAAAGGAAATGCCTTTGAGTGGTACACAGACCTGGAGCCCGAATCCATCAACAGCTGGGAACAGTTGGAAAGGGAATTCCTCAACCGCTTCTACAGCACCCGTCGCACCGTGAGCATGCTAGAGCTGACAAGCATGAAGCAATGGAGGGATGAGCCAGTAGTGGACTACATCAACCGATGGCGCAATCTAAGCCTCGACTGCAAGGACAGGCTCTCAGAGATCTCTTCGATCGAGATGTGTGTCCAAGGCATGCAATGGGGGTTACACTATATCCTTCAAGGCATCAAACCACGAACATTTGAAGAGTTAGCCACCCGTGCCCATGACATGGAGCTAAGTATTGCCCATCACGGGAAGAAAGAGCCGATCACCGACTTCAAGAAGGATAAGGTGTTCTCCCCAAATGTAGACAAGACTGGGAAGAAACCCCCCAAGGAAGCGTTCACCATCAGTACTACGCTCGTCAAGACCGCCTCCTCGCCTATCAAGATCTCCTCCAAAACCAAAGCAAAGGAGATAAAGAAAAGTGAGCCTCCTCGTACCCAAGAAAGGTACAAAAGTACCTTGAGGGAATTGGAGCAGAAGGTATACCCTTTTCCTGACTCAGACATGGATGCAATGTTAGATGACTTGCTACAAAAGAAGGTAATCGAGCTACCCGAATGCAAGCGGCCTGAAGAAATGAATCGCATAAACGATCCTAAATACTGCAAGTACCATCGAATCGTGAGCCATCCTGTGGGTAAATGCTTTGTCCTCAAAGAGCTCATCATGAAGCTAGCACAACAAGGGCGAATCGAGCTCGACCTCGAAGACACAGCCGCGACATATACTACTACAATTACATTTGGATCTTTCGATCCCGTGCCTCTCCAAGCAGTACCTGACCATTCCTATCAATGCTCAAGTTACACGATACCTTCTGCGCAACCATCACCGGGGGCAAACGAACAAGATGTACATGTCGATGATGAAGAAGGATGGACATTGGTGACCTACAAAAAAATAAGGAAACCAAAACCACAAGCCATAAGACAAAAGGTGGAACAAGTGAGAAAGCACCGTCCCCGCAACAGTAGGAAGCCCAAAAGAAACGTAAAAGTTGATAAGCCAATGTATGCTGGGGACCCTATGGAGCAAGAGCCACGCATTCCTATCTCATTGCACGAGTACTTCCCGAATGACTTCTTCCAACAGTGCACTATCGCTGCATGCCACATGGTCGAAGTAGAAATAGAAGAACCTTTAAAAGACAAAGATATCACCACTGAGGGAGAAAAAACTCTCATTCTCGAAGAAGGTCTGCCAACACACTTTAGCATTAAGGAAGCGCTACGATTACCAAAGAAGATGCGAATAGCATTAGCAGCGGTCTTGGAAAGTCCCAATGACCACGAAATGCAAGAAAGCAAGAACGATGGCTTTAAGCTTCGGCCACATGAATATGCCACATGCTGTACTATCGAGGACACAATCCATTTCACCGACGAAGACTTGCTGCTAGGATCCAAGCCTCACAACCGTCCTCTCTTCGTCTCTGGGTACGTAAGGGAGCACAAAGTCAACCGTATGCTTGTGGATGGTGGATCAGCCATAAACATCATGCCAAAGTCAACAATGACTACAATCGGCATCAAGGCGGATGAACTGTCCTTAAGTCGTCTACTAATCCAAGGTTTTAATCAAGGAGGACAAAAAGCGATGGGCATGATCCGAGTGGAGATGACTATTGGTGAACTCAAGTCAAGCACGATATTCCACGTGATTGATGCAAGAACTTCCTACGGCTTACTTTTAGGAAGGCCTTGGATCCATGCAAATGGAGTAGTACCGTCCACCCTTCACCAATGCTTGAAATTCTACCGAGAAGGAGTGAAGGTGATCTATGGCGACACCAAACCATTCACCGAAGCCGAATCACATTTCGCAGACGCCAAGTTCTACATGGATGAAAACATGGTGCTCGAAGCTCTTCCAAAAGAGATCAAATCCATGGGTAAAGCAACACCTAAAAAGCAGGAGTGGCAAGCCATGCCCAAAAAGCAAGAAGAAGAAGCCATGTCGTCTTCAAGCAAGAACAATGATGAGCTTGCTAAACCTGCAACAACCAAAGGGAGTAAGACGCCTTCAAATGTACTAAACACACCCGTTTTCCGATACATCCCGATGTCGAGAAGAAAGAATGGTCAATCCCCATTCGAAACTGAAGCAAGCAAAGCCGATGCACAACGGTACATGGATAATGTAAAGTTGCTCAAGACGAATGCAGTCCTACCTCTGACACAGCTAAACAACGCTAAGGTTGAAAGATTACCACAAGGCTTCGTAAAAGCTCTACCAAAGAGAGCGGAACCAAGTTTTCTCCCAACCAAGATGACTGAAGAAGGTTTTGATCCGAACGCCTACAAACTCATGTCAAAAGCTGGGTACGACTTCGCTTCTGCTTCGAATCCTGAAAAAAAGGTTTCAAACACCGTCAACAATAAAGAACGTGACCTCACCGAGACTCAAAAGAAGTTGAAAAAGCATGGTTACGGAGTTAACAACAACAAAGCTGGACTTGGCTTCACACCAAATGCACCCGTGAAGATTTCAAGCAAAGCGAAAAATGCTAGCACTTAACACATTAGCGTAAGCATTGAACAAGATCGAGAGGAGCCTAAATCCACCCCTCAAACGCCAATTTTCAATAGGATGAAACGTTCAAGACCCAGAACGTCAGCCTTTGCTCACATTGGTGGTCAAAACCGAACCTCCGTCTTCAAGAGGCTTAACAGGCCAACATCTCGAATCTCTATTTTTGAAAGGTTGTCAAAACCTAATAAGCAAAGCACCACGGCTAGCTCTCCTCCTCGTCAATCAGCTTTGGAAAGACTTGAAGACAACATGAAGTTTTCTGGAAATAGGGAAACAACGTCAAAGGAAGAAAAGCTCGACAGGCTAGCAGGAAAAAGGCGATATTCGAAGCTCGATTCCTTCAAGGATGAAGCGTCAAGCAATCTTGGAGGTTGACGCAAATGGACCACTGATAGTAAGAAGGCGCACCATAATCCATACTGGACAATCTGCATACCAACAAACCCAAGAGGACGACACTAAAGAGGAAGTCCAAGATGTCTTCCACATCACGATCCAAGAAGGCAAAGAAGACGAGACCCCTGAAGAAGATGTCACTGCTGCACCACCACAACTTGAGGATGGGGGGCAAGCCACGGTTGACGATCTCAAGGAGCTCAACTTGGGCACAGAAGAGGAGCAAAAACCTATCTTTGTAAGTGCACTGCTAAGAGCAGACGAGATAGATGAGTACTACCAACTGTTATCAGAGTACAAAGACGTCTTTGCCTGGACTTACAAAGAAATGCCCGGCCTTGACCCTGTCATCGCTGTGCATCATCTTGTAGTCAAGCCTGGAACACGACCAATAAAGCAAACTCAAAGGCGCTATTGATCCGAGCTCATTCCACAAATCGAGGCAGAGATTGACAAGCTAATCGAAGCAGGATTCATTCGAGAGGTGCAATACCCCAAGTGGATCTCCAACATCGTCATCGTCCTTAAGAAATCTGGACAAATACGTGTTTGCGTAGACTTCCGGGACCTCAACGACGTTTGTCCGAAGGACGACTTCCCCTTGCCAATCATCGAAATCATGATGGACGCAACCACTGGCCACGAGGCACTGTCATTCATGGACGGCTCTTCTGGATACAATCAAATTCGTATGGCTCTCGAAGACGAGGAACTAACAGCATTCCGCACTCCAAAAGGTATCTACTGTTACAAGGTGATGCCCTTTGGTCTAAAGAACACTGTAGCTACATATCAACGCGCAATGCAGAAAATCTTCAATGACATGCTACACAAGAACGTAGAATGTTATGTGGACGATGTGGTGGTCAAAACAAAGAAAAGATCAGATCACTTGAAGGATTTGCGAGTAGTGTTCGAAAGGCTGCGAAAATACAACCTCAAGATGAACCCGTTAAAATGTGCGTTTGGCGTCTCCTCTGGAAAGTTCCTCGGCTTCATTGTCAAGCACCGTGGTATTGAAGTTGACCAATCAAAAATCAAGGCCATTCAAAGCATGCCTGAGCCAAGAAACCTGCACGAGCTGAAAAGTCTACAAGGATGGCTAGCCTTCATCAGACGCTTCATCTCTAACCTTGCAGGGCGTTGTCAACCGTTCAGCCGACTCATGAAGAAGGATGTTCCGTTTGTATGGGACGAAGCATGCCACAAAGCTTTTGAAAGCATAAAAAAGTATTTGTCAAGTCCACCTGTCTTGGGGGCGCTTGTGCCTGGGAAACCACTCATATTGTACATCGCCGCTCAAGAAAGTTCAGTTGGAGCACTCTTGGCGCAAGAGAATGAATCCCAGAAAGAATGAGCGCTTTACTACCTCAGCCGAACCCTCACCGGCGCCGAGTTGAACTACTCCCCAATAGAAAAGATGTGCCTTGCCTTGGTGTTCGCCATCCAGAAACTCAGGCATTACATGCATGCGTACACCATCCACTTGGTTGCAAAAGCTGACCCGGTCAAATACGTCATGTCCAAACCCGTCTTGACAGGGCGACTCGCTAAATGGGCGTTGCTTCTTAACCAATATGAGATCATCTACGTCCCAGCTAAAGCCGTAAAGGGACAAGCGCTGGCAGACTTTCTTACCGATCACCCCATCCCAGCTGATTGGAAAATCTCAGACGACTTGCCTGACGAGGAAGTGTTCTACATTGACATCTTCCCGACATGGACGATGTTCTTCGACGGATCTGCACGAGCAGACGGAGCGGGGGCAGGAGTAGTATTCATGTCGCCGCAAAGGCATATATTACCTTATTCCTTTCAACTAAGCGAATTATGCTCCAACAATGTCGCCGAGTACCAAGCACTGATCATCAGACTCCAAATGGCGATCAATATGGGAATCATAGCCCTTGAGATATTTGGCGACTCCAAGCTCATAATCAATCAACTCTTAACTGAATATGAGGTGAAGAAAGATGATCTCATCCCATACTTTCGGCTGGTAACTCAACTGCTACAAGAGTTTGAAACTGTGACACTAGAGCATGTGCCAAGAAAAGAAAATCAAATGGCAGACGCTCTTGCCAACCTAGCCTCAAGCATGACATTAAGAGAAGATGAAGCTGCAGACGTGCCAGTCTGCCAAAGATGGGTGATCCCCCTCGTCACTGAAATGCTACTAGATGATACAAATGTCATCTCAGTACTTCCAGTCGATGTTGAAGAGTGGAGACAACCGCTGATCGATTATTTAGAGCATGGAAAACTTCCAGATGATCCTAGACACCGATTCGAAATACGTCGACGAGCACCTCGCTTCCTCTATTACAAAGAAACACTCTACCGACGCTCTTTCGAAGGAGTACTTCTGAGATGCCTAGGTGAGGAAGAAGTTAATCAAGCCATGGAAGAAGCACACTCAGGCGTATGCGGGGCGCATCAATCTGGACCAAAACTACATTTCCAGCTCAAAAGAATGGGCTACTACTGGCCAAGCATGGTGAAGGACTGCTTGGAATATGCCAAAAGGTGCCAAGCCTGCCAATTCTACGCAAACTTCATACACCAACCACCTGAGCCATTACACCCTACAGCTGCTTCATGGCCATTGGATGCATGGGGATTGGATGTCGTAGGACCAATTACTCCAAAATCATCTGCAGGAGAAGCTTACATCCTAGCTGCAACAGATTACTTCTCCAAGTGGGCTGAAGCCATACCTCTAAGGGAAGTAAAGAAGGAAACTGTAGTCCATTTCATCAAGGAGCACATCATCCACCGATATGGGGTGCCTCGCTACATCATCACTGACAACGGAAAGCAATTCTCCAACCGACTCGTGGATGAGCTATGTGAGAAATACAAGTTCAAGCAGCATAAGTCTTCCATGTATCATGCCCCGGCCAACGGACTTGCAGAAGCATTCAACAAAACATTGTGCAATCTCTTAAAGAAAGTGATCGGCCGAACAAAGAGAGACTGGCACGAAAGAATAAGCGAAGCACTTTGGGCATATCGGACGACACATAGGACTCCTACCCAAGCTACGCCTTATTCTCTTGTATATGGCGTGGAAGCTGTTCTACCGCTCGAAAGTCAAATCCCCTCACTGAGAATGGCTATACAAGAAGGCTTGACTGAGAAAGAGAATGCAAAGTTGCGCCTTCAAGAGTTGGAAACACTCGACGAAAGAAGGCTCGAAGCTCAACAACACTTGGAATGCTACCAAGCACGGCTATCCAAGGCATTCAACAAGAAGGTCCGCCCAAGGTCTTTCCAAACTGGAGATCTCGTCCTCGCATTGCGTAGGCCTATCATCACAACTCACAAGACGAAAAGCAAGTTCACATCAAAGTGGGATGGACCATACGTAATACAAGAGGTTTACACCAACGGCGCCTACTTAATCATGGCAGAAGACGGCTTGAAGATTAGTCCTATCAATGGAAGATTCTTGAAGCGCTACTACCCCTAAAAGGCGACAGCCAAAGCTCCTGGCCCGCAAGAGCATAAACTGTGTACGGCAAAATCATCAGAAAAAAAAAATGCATTGGAACTACGTTATGACTTGATCTCTCCTCAACAGAGGGTACGTAGGCAACTTGAAACGTCAAAACTTCAAGTACAGTCACACCATCTAAAAAAAAAAAAACACACTTTAAAGAATGAAGAGTAAATTCAAGAATGTAAATACTTTATTTCTTTGAAAGAAGGAGTCGGCTTCAAAAGCCATATTACAAAAAAAAAAAAAAAAAAAAAAAAAAAAGATACTAGAAAACTATGTCCCCAAAACTACGAAGACGATCTTCAAGCAAGCTTTCCAAAGTCTTTAAAGTCTCTGCCTCGGTGGAAGACAAGATGGGCAACTCCATAGTCATGCATTTCTCTCGTTCTAGGCGTGAAATCTCCTCCTGGTACTGAGAAAGTGTAGTTCCTTGCTCCGCAAGAACACTTTCAAGTTGCGATGCTTCGATTGCCAACTGCTCTCTCTCTCTCGCCAACGTATCTAAACGCACATGGACATGAGATAAAGAAGTCTCTGTAACTTGATAATCTCCCGAAGCAGCTTGCTGAGAAGACTGGACTTGAGCCAGTGATGAGTTTATTATTGCTAGCTGATGAGCTTTAACATCTGGATTCAACTTCTCCAAGGAAATGGCACGCAAGGAAGCATACTCAGTCGAGGAGGCCATAAGCTCGGCAATCTTGATCTTCAAGGATGAAGAGTCAATGTTAAGGTTGTCAATAACAGAAACAAGCTTCGACAAATCCTCATTAAGCAAAATAAGGTCTTCCAACGGGCACTTAGAAATCCTCTCCTCTATATGGCTCTTGACATCCATTGCCGCACTGAGACTGATGCGATGGATGACTTGCTCAGTACCGCTAAGGTTCGGCCCTCTCAAAGAGATTTCAGAGCTAGCTGGTAAAGGTGTTGGACACATGACGGGTTCTTGCATACCTTCACCTACACATGGCAAACTTGGGAAGTTCGGCGGATTTGGAACAAGCTCTGCACCAGGCGGATCCCCGATCTCCCTATCTGTAGGTAGTTTGCCTGCAAATAGCATCTCCGTATAGGAATAAATATCTGCAGTTGCCAAATCAAAAGAACGAAAAGGCCCAACCTAAAGAAGACAAAGAAAGATGTTAGAAATGAAAGCAAAATAATGAAAGCATAAGAAATCACGAGAGGGAATGAAGTACATACATCTCTCTCAAATGGCACACAATCATCGAGTAGAGGAGGTCTAAACACTTCTTTCTTCTTATGACGAAAATTGATATCGCTGTCTACCTGAGCATCCTCAAGTGGTCGCTTGTTTGAAACTTGTTGACACTGTTGCAAAATAAATCCATCTTCGTGTGAGTCAACTTCATCTCCCGCCTCTTCAGAAGCATCCGGATGTCGGGGAGACAAGCATGGACGTTGAGGAGCTAAAGCTACAGGTCTATCTTGTAAGGGAGCCGCACTGGTGCAATCAAGAGCTACCGCTTGCATAGGAACCACATGACAGCCCTTTCTCGACATATCATTACCCGAGTAAGAAGAATTGGTACCACTTGCCATCCCCAAGTTCTTATAATATACCTTTGACCACCAATGAGCATAAACACGGGTCACTGGATTACTTTTGAACTCGTCCTTGACTGGCAGCGTGATAACAGCATTTGTACGTTCGCGGGTACAAGACTCCCAATGCATATACACGGCCTGCAAGGATGCTGATTGGTTCTTTTCCTTCAGCTTGCCTGGCAAGTTTTGGACAAAACCAAATTGCCTGCTGAAACGGTGAGGACTATATGGCTGAACAATGCACCGGTGTTCTTGCCGCAAAGAAACAAACCCCGAACGAAGACTTATAAGATAAGACAAGTCTGACAAGCGGATATGTGAATTGTCTACGATGCCTCGCCGCGCCGAGCCAACTCTCGCTAAGGGGTCCATCCTCAAATCTTCATAACTTTCAAATAGCGCTCGTGCCTGCAAATCATCAAGGCCTTTCGCGGAAAGCATGCCAGAATACTTCGTCATCAAAGGCCCCATCTTGGCTGCAGTCGATGAAGAAGGCCTTGACTTGTCTAGAGTCGTCAAAGAAAAGTGAGTGCCAAAATATTCACCCAACCAACCATACACATAGTGGTAAGGAAGCACCGCAGCACGATCTTCAGTGCTTGCCGAGTTCGAAACAATGCTCAAGCCATTGTAAATGTTGGCTAAAACCGGAATAGCAAGACTAAAAGACTCACCTGCAGCCATCTTGCTAGCAATTTTGAAAACTCCAGGACGAACTAAGTTGACGTCGCCTGACGGGAAAACAAACTTACAAAGCCAACAAGCTAAAAAAGCAGCTAGGTAAGACTCATCCACATGTTCTGATACTATGCCAAGATCCTCAAACGCTCTCAACTCGTCAGAAGAGCGACGTCTGGTTGAGCCAATAACACCGGACGGGTCTGAGTCTCCATTTGGCCTAGTGGTCTTGTTACGACAACTTTTCTTCGAAGACCTCTTATACCTCATGGCCTCCCGGTACCAAAATCGGATCCATGAAGAAATCCTCACGCCTGATTTACGTTGAGCATCCTGGAAAAGCTTGTGATACGCCCAAAACAAAAAGCGGCAACTCGCAGGTAATCCTCGGCTATTGCAAAGAGAAAGTTCCTCCGCGCTGGGAACGACCTCGTCATAAAACTTACCATGGATCGGCAAGCCTCCTATCCTGTGAAGATCCCACAGTGAAATTGACATCTCCCCTTGCGCCGTGTGAAGTGTGTTGGTCACTGAACACCAATGCTCAAAGAACGCTCGAAGGACGGAAGGATGACAATTATAACTAAACAAAGATGCGTACACAGCGTGGTAAAGGCCCACTTTAGTAAGCACATCTTTAGATCGGCTTAAGACATCTTCAAGCCACTCCCAATAAAGCTCATCAAAGACGGCTTCTCCAGTAGTCGACAGGGTACCATTCCAAGCCATGGCTCCACTACGAATGTGATCACCAAGAAGCTTAAACAAGGCCGGGTGATGGTCACGAGCATGGTGCGAATGATTCAAAATAAGAACCCTCAATGTGCACGCCTTTTTCTTCATATTTGGTTGAACAGCGTCTACCACCTCCCAAGATACTTCAGAAGACCATGACTTAATATGCATGGAATTGTCTTTCACGGGAAAAGCAAACGCCTTAGGACCAGTTAGAGGCGGGTAAAGCTTCAACGTTGTTCCCTCATCTTGTGAATCGCCTTCCTTTGCAAGAATGGTGATGGTGTTGTTCCTAAAACATTTGAAAAATACCATGACCACAAATCAGCCACAAAACTTGAGCAACACGACAAAGATGGCGGCTACAAGATGGTCCTTCAAGGCACGTTACAGTGGCAAAAGAAACCAAAATGCTACGCAATCGCACTACACAGCGAAACCTCGTTGCAGTCTTTTACACAAGCACACCCACGGCCTGCTACCACGGCTCTAAAAGCTTTGCGAAGATCCTGGCGTCAAGCTCTGCCTTCTCAAGAAAAAAAAATATAAAAAAAAAAAAAATTCCTGACATTACAAACAAAGAAATCCATCAATGGGGACACACATATTGTACGTTATATATATATATATAGACATATGTGTGCATGGTGATGGTGATGGGACAATATATATATATATATATATATATATATATATATATATATATATATATATATACATATATGCATGGCTCAAAAGATGGAAATGGTATGCACGGCTCAAAAGATATATATATATATATATATACACATATATATACTCAAGTGACTCACCAAGTAAAAGCAGCAGCGCAGGATTGCTGGACAATGGTGGAATGGTTATGCAAGGCAACAAACAACGCAGTGGCTGAAGCTGTGTAATGAGTGTACAAGCAAATGAGCAATCCCATATATATATATATATATAAAGGTCCCAGGAGAAGCAAATGAAATACGGTGGTTATTCAAAACGAAGGTCCGTGACTATGCAAACTGTGCAAATGACCACCCGTGCCTGGAAAAGAAAAAACCAAAATGAGAGGTGATATGAAGTGCATTGGGAAAATATGGTTGTGTACAAAAAAGAAAGTGCCAAGTGCATTGGGAATATGATTGTGTGCAAAAAAGAAAGTGCCAAGTGCATTGGGAAAATATGATTGTGTACAAAAAAGAAAGTGCCAAGTGCATTGGGAATATGATTGTGTACAAGAAAGAAAGTGCCAAGTGCATTGGGAAAATATGATCGTGTGTGTACAAAAAAGAAAGTGCCAAGTGCATTGGGAAAATATGATTGTTTGTGTACAAAAAAAAGAAAGTGCCAACTAAAAAAAAGTGACAGCTACTGTTAAGTAAAAAAAAAATAATAAAAGAAAATATAATAATAAAAAAAAAGGGTGAAAGAATAGTGCATTAGTCACCATCTAAAAGGAAATGGATGTGTTAAGCACCATCTAAAAAAAAATAAAAAATAAAAAAAAATAAAAAAATAAAAAATAAAAAAATAAAAAAATAAAAAATAAAATAAATAAAAAATAAAATAAATAAATAAATAAATAAATTAAAAAAAAAAGAAGGAAGTAACGCATTTTAGTCAGATATACATTTTATTTGTATTTAGCACAACATACTGAATAAAATAAAGCATGTCCATTGATATCTCCAAAAAAAAAAAAAAAATTACAAGTGCGTAAAAAAAAAAAAAAAAAAAAAAAAAAAAGTCAAATCAAATTTACAGGAAGGGATCTTCAAGGATGATCAGGTGGCGCCTCCTCACTCGGCGGAGCTCCAGAAAGACGAAGCACCAGAGATTGATTATCCGGAGCTTCAACACTTGGTGAAGCGCCAGAGGACGAAGGCAGAAGTTGCTGCTGGAGTAACGTCACAAACCTCTGATGATCACTCTGAATCCGAACTTCGGACTCCTGCAGTTGGTCAAGCTTCCTCTTCATGCTTGTTGAGTAATTAGTTGCGAGCATGTGCAACTCTTTATTCTCGTGCCTAAGCACCCTGACCTCTTGCCGAAGACTGGCCACCTCAGCCATCAACGACTCAACCTGACGAGATCGAGCAAGAAGGCGTTGGCCCATGTTTGAAACTGAACCTGCACATCGGACGCTGTAGGCCAGAGAGTCCTGAACAGCCAGCTCGTCGGACCGCCTGGAAAGCATCCTAGTGTCTCTAGGAGTGAGAAGATTTCTGGCCACCACCGAAGCAGTTGTATCGTTCATCATCATAGAATCCCCAACTGTAAGAGGAGCATTGGGAGATACGAAGGACGGCTGCCAAATGTTGTTTGAAGAAGATATGTCATTATCTTCCCCGACATTCAAGTTAAGACGAAGGTCAGAAGGGCAAGACATTTTCAAAGGTGTGAAAAAAAAAAGAAAAAAAAAAGGTCGGACAAATCAAGTTCTTAGAAGTGCGAGTAGGGAGCTTCTACAGGCGGAAAATTCAATTGTGCTTTGGAATGTGATGCGTGCCTCTCTTTTAAAATCAGCACTTTCAGAAATCGAAGAGGCGAGTTCAGAATTCGAAGAGGCAAGCTCAGAGATCGAAGAGACGTATGCTTTCTCAAAAGCTGGGCTGCTCAGAAACCACGGGCCGATCTTATATCGAAGAGGCGCCAGTCTTTTTCAGTCTCGTCAGCACCTATCACATGCACACTCAACTTTGCGAAAATCACGGATAATTTGTCGAAGCGCCAATCTCAGATATCGAAGAGGCACCAGTCTTTTTCAAGCCTCGTCAGCACCTGTCACATGCACACTTAGCTTTGCGGAAATTACGGGCAATTTGTCGAAGATTTCTGACGAATAAGAAAGCGCGTAGAGCCATACTGATCAATCACTCAATGGTTGCCAACACGAGTGAAAGAATAGTACCTCTACAGGTATTAAAGAACTTCCTATAACTGTCCACCTTCACCGTCCATAGCAAGGTAGACCTGCAAAAATGCCTAACCCTTCCTCATGTTCGAGAGTACACTCTCAGCAGAGCCTCTCGAAATACCCAGTTTTCTTCATCTTCTGGAGTACCTCTGCAAACAAATGACCCAAAGCAAAAGTATCTCATATCACTAGGGTAGAAAGCAAGAGTATCTCATATAATGCTTTCTCCCTGTCCTTTCCTTTGTCCTTGTTCTTACCTGCAAAGACAAGGATAAAGAAAGCAATATGTCGGAACCTCCACTCAAACTCCGGGCAAGGAACCGACTACCGGGAACCTTTGCTCGGTTGCTTACCTGGCTTTGCTCTTGAGTACTCGTCTTCAGTTGCTGACGTACTTCCGAAGAAGATGCCATATTTTCCCGGAGAACAGATAAGGCAAGTGAAAATGATACCTTGAAGCATGTGGAGACAACGTGCTGATTTCCTTCAAGATCAAATCTCCCCTTCCTTGCACAATCAACCAACCCAGCAGAAGGAGTCTGAGTTGAATCCAAGAGCTCGAGAAGTTTCAACAAACATATTGGCGGCACCATCGTCGAAGAACAAAGCCTCGATGTGCAACACTGTCAAATCGCCACCACTTCTTCGAAAGCAAGAGTATTTCATATCATGCTTTCTCCCTATCCTTTTCTTTGTCCTTGTTTTTTACCTGCAGGACAAGGAGAAAGAAAGCAATCAGACAGCACTTGGTATCAAACTTCCGATCTGGAATCAACTGCTTGGAACCCTTCCCTGATTGCTTACCTAGCACTGCCCTCGAAATACCCATTGTTTCAACATCTTATGCTTCTAGAGAAAATACCACATCTGCCTGAAGAACAGATAAGGCAAGGGAAAATGATACCTTGAAGCATGTAAAGACAAGCACAACAAAACACGAGTCGATTCATCTGTTACTTCTTCAAAATCAAAAGTATCTCATATCATTAGGGTTTCAATCACTCTAGGTTTGGTGGACCTGTTTTGACCCTCAAATTCTTGGGTCGACCCGCTAGACGTTGTGAGCTACACGTGCCGATTTACCACCCTTGAATCAAATCCTTAAAGATCAAGTCACCAACTGGAAGAAAAGCTCATCAATCTTGAAGATCATACCGTTGACCAAACTGCTTAGGTGTGAATTAGAAAGATTGAACAAAGCAACAAGTCGTCACTTTCACCTCGTGCTTGCTTGCAATATGTTCGAGTCAACCTTCAAGAATCAAGCCTCAACGGCCCTTGAAGAAGTTTCCAGCCAAATTCAAGATCAAGCCTCGACGACCCTTGAGGAAATCACAAGTCCGATTCAAGATTAAGTGTCTACCACCCTTAAATCAAAACCTAGTTCAAGAATAGCCTGTGGAAAGTCAACAATTGGAGGAAACCAAAAAGTCCTCCGAACCAGTTCAAGATCAAAGCTGTGGAAAGTCAACAATTGGGGGAAACCAGAAAATCCTCCAAACCAGTTCAAGATCAAAGCTGTGGAAAGTCAATAAGCGTAACAAAATACATGCCGATTCACCCACTACCAAAGCAAAAGATCATCTACCACATGAAGCTCCTTGTGGTCCAATTTCAACCTTCAAGATCAAGCCTCAACGGCCTTTGAAAAGAAATTTCAAACAAAGTTCAAGATCAAGCCCCAACGGCCCTTGAAGAAATCACCAACCCAGTTCAAGATCAAGCCTCAACAGCCCTTGGATCAACATCTGCAATAAGGGACTTCAAAACGCATCTTCTACACGTGACAAGCACATGTATACGACGCGCCTTGAAGTGGGGGCATTTGTAGACATCGAAATTTCGGTAAAATAAATGTTGATCAATAATTAAAATTTCAATGTTTATGTGTCACATAAATTTTACACATAGCATGTGAATAAACGAAAAAATCAAAATAAATCGAAAAAGTCATCAAACGGGACACGTGTCAACACCTGGCAGAAATGATTTATTTCATCTAATTATTTAAATCCAAAAAATCAAGTTTTGGATTTCTATAAATAGGAGGCCAAGGCATTCATTTTAAGGACACCAATTCATAACCAATTCACCTCATACCACAACCTTGAAGCTTTGAAACTCAAAAGCTCCCAAGCAAATCCCGAAGGATCAAGAAAGCTCTCTTCGTTCTTCGTCAAATCCTCATTCAAAATCAAGCCCCAACGGCCCTTGAAGAACTTCCGCTGATTCAAGATCAAGCCCCGACGGCCCTTGAAGAAAGTGTCCATCGTTCATCATTCGTTCATCCCGAGATCAAGCCCCGACGGCCCTTTGGATCCACGACGTCAACAAATTTGCACAACTGTTTATCCCAAGATCAAGCCCCGACGGCCCTTTGGACCAACAACATCAAATTCACCCACTGCAAAGATAGAATCAGAGGCTAAATTTGTAGAAGAGATTGTAACCCCTAAATCATCAATACAAATATTATTTTGTACACGTGTTTCTTGTCTCGTTCATCGCAGGAATTTCCGTGTTTACATGAACTTTTTTTCTTTTTTCTTTTTTTCTTTTTTTTGTCAAAAGGTGCAAATTTGTAGACCAGACTCAAACATCCATACACAGAAGTAAGTCAGTGTTCACCTCACTGAAGTGACCATTCAATTTTTTTAGATGCATATCAATGACTTGAAAATAGAGGGCCACATGATAATAATTGACGTTTGCAAGTCTTTTAGCTATATGATTTGATTTTTTGGGTGCGAAATAGAAATATTCGATGTTAGGAACATTAATATCATTTTCCGCATAAAACGTTTATACATCATGAAACAAATCCTCAAAGTCATCATCTTTTAAGGATTGTAGTCTTTGTTTGCATTCCACTAACACAATTGCTTTCACAACGTCTCAGCCTTTCTTTTGTAATTCTTGTGATAATTCAATTGTAATTCCCAATATAAATCTCATAAAACAAGATGAAACACAAACCAAAAGTTTGTAGTTCGTTGAACAACCTATTTGCTTCATCTAGATTATCTTGGTTGTGATAATCAATAATTCATTGAATCACCTCCACCATAGGTTGAAACATTGGCCGCAAGCTTGCAAAACGTAATGCAGCAAAGCAGCACAACAATGACAATAGACTTGAATTTCATTCAAGCATTTCGTCAAATACCTTTCGTGTCGGTTCAGAGAGGTGGATTCCTTGCTCTGCATGGGGTTTTCCAACGGCCAAAGGGGCAGCTGCCCCTACTTGTACTACCATGTCTTCGGCACTGCTTCAAAAAATAATAAACAATGTTAAGAGAATTAGGTTAGAAACACCTGAATTGGTTGGGGTAAATGTTTGATATTTTGTTCTTAAAACAAGTTTACGCCACACTATGATGCTCATGACTCATCTTACAGGATACAATGACCACATCCTTGTAATAGTAGCATTCCAAATTACAAGGCTCCAATGAACCATGATTGTATTGAATACTTTCTCATATAGACTCAATGCGACACTCTAATATGTAGTGCGCTACATGTATGATTATGCAAATGACGAAAAAGTGAATCTACAACTATAAGAGAGCTTTCCTATTTATAAAAGTTGAGACGTCTTTTTGAAAAGTATGTGACTATTCATAAGTCAAAAGTTGCAACTTTTCATATGAATTTCATTTTAGGATAGACATATCTTTCACCAAAAGGCACCACTTCTAATTCCCATTCAATTAATAAATTTAATGCTAAAATAACATTATTAAATGTCCAACAGATGTTTAAAAAAAGAGGTATTCATCAATTCCCCCCCTGAACTTGTGACCATTGGCCAATTTCCCCCATCAACTTTAATTTTGGTCAATTTCCCCCCTCAACTCTCATAATTAGTCAATTTCCCCCCTGAACTTTAATTTGGCCAATTTCCCTCCTTAACTCTCATAATTAGTCAATTTGCACCCTACTGTTAATTTTTTTTAATTTTCCATCTATTCTTTGTTTTTTCTTTCAATCTTTCTAATAACTTCCAACAAAGTACTAAAATTAACATAAACTCATCTGCATAATATAGGGTAAAATGTACAAAAACATAATACAATTAGTATGTGATATGGGTTGATTATAAGAAAAAGTTATGAATCGGGTTTAAAGCATGAGAAGAAGAAATAATAATCCTAAACTCATGGATCAGACCTATTTCAATAAAATGGGTTATTCTTAATAAGGAGTCGAAAATTATGAATTGACTAGCCATTTTTGCACTAAAGCTCGATTCTCTGCAATTTACTTGAACTTAGCTTTCACTTTTATAAAGAAAATTGTATTCACATACAAAAATGAACACATCAATCCTTTTCGTTATCAATTTTGTATAGTAAAAAAAATCAAATAAAATTACTCCATACTGATTTATTTGGACTAATAATACTATCTATGATAAATTGTAAAATTCTAAATTTTAATCTATTTGTAATAGGATAAAGACATAGGAAAATGATTAACATACATCTTATTTAGTTTCTTACACACACTTGTTTAATTATAATCAAATTAAAAAATTAACAGTATGCTGCAAATTGACTAATTATGAGAGTTGAGGGGGGAAATTGGCCAAATTAAAGTTGAGGGGGGGAATTGGCCAATAATCACAAGTTCAGGGGGAAATTGATGAATACCTCTTAAAAAAAAAAGCAAGCATGGTTCTGTAGATTTACCGAAAAGGTGGAGGTTTTTTTCCTTTGGTATCTACTAATGTTTAAAGAATTTCTGTAAGCACTTACTGAAACACTACTTCGGTAGAATCATGCCAAAAGTTATGGCAGATTGATGCTGAAAACTTTAGATAGTTGCTGAAAACTTTAGATAGTTGCATGAAAAATGGTAAATATTTTATTTTCAGCTACTCACAAACGCTTGCTAAATATTGTTCCGTTAATTTGTTTGATCTATCAAATTTGATGGTCATAATATAAAAAATAAAAAATAAAAACGTATAAAAAAGAGAAAATAGGCGTGTGAAAATCAGCTCTGAGCTAGATTCAATTTGCAATGTGGGCCTCCTTTGTTATACACACACATACCATTGGGCTCGTTTACGTCGACGATTGAGTAAAAAAAAGCCCACAGCTACCTTTTCACGTAACGAAAAGTGTCACCGACTGGAGTTTAGATCTGGTGCGGCAAAACAATTTACCGTTTACGTTCAAAAATTTATGGGGGAAATAAAATTGCCGCAGGCTCTTAAAACTCTCTGTATTCTTCTCGAACATCCATCCCTATTTTTACCCCTTCTTCTTCTGCTTCTTCAATGGCGTCTTCGAGCTCTGGAAGTTCAATTCCCGCTTCAGGTACTTTCAGTTGCCAATTGAACAATCAAATATTAAATTTTTCTCCGAATTGAGACTCTCTGATATTGTAATTTTGACTGTTTGGTGAGCTCTGATCTCAGAGGCTGTTCAAGTTTTGGTTTCGTTACTCGCTGATGAATCTCCCATCTTCCATTGCCTCCCTCAAGGACGTTGTTACCCTGTACTCTCTCTCTGTATATATATATATATATATATATATATATATATATATATATATATATGTATGTATGTATGTATGTATGTATGTATGTATGTATGTATGTTGAGTTTATATGTGTACACTGATATATATATTGAACTGCAATTGATATTTTGCAGAAACCCTCTTCTAGTGCTTGATTGTTGCTCGGCCATTTTGCGAGGAGGGCGTCAGGTAAAGTTCAGTCCTTTGTGTCTATTTTTTTGGAATTGCATTTGTTATGGTTTGTTTTTATAAAGTTGTTTGGGAGCATATGCTCCTATCAACTTTACACGGGACACACAAAATAAGTACTTTGATCCTATTAGACGGGGGAGGGTGAAGAAGCTAGGACAGAAGGGTAGAGTTCAAGAGAGCAAAATGCGCTTAGGAACGTGGAATATAGGAACCTTAACGGGAAAATCTATGCAAGTAGTGGAAGTTATGGTGAGGAGAAGGATAAATATTATGTACCTACAATAAACTAAGTGGGTTGGTCGTAAGGCAAATGATCTAGAAAACTCAGGGTTTAAACTTTGGTATTCGGGCACAAATAGAACGAGAAACGGTATTGGCATCATCGTGGACAAGACCTTGACACAAGATGTTGTAGATGTCAAGAGGGTAGGAGATAGAATCATGGCAATCAAGATTGTAATAGGACAAGAACTTATCAATGTGATTAGTGCGTACGCACCTCAAGTAGGGTTGGATATGAGTTCGAAGGAGAAATTTTGGGAAGACCTTGGAGACTTGGTGCAAGGAATTGCTCAGACAAAGAAGTTATTTATAAGAGGAGATTTAAATGGACACGTGGGCAGGGAGACACGCAACTATGGAGGTTTTCATGGTGGCCATGGTTTTGGGGAGAGAAACGAGGATGGGGAAGCTATCTTGGATTTTGCAATGGCATATGATCTCTTCTTAGCCAACACCTTCTTTAAGAAGAGAGAAGAACATGTGATCACCTACAAGAGTGGGTCGTCAAAAACACAAATAGATTTTCTTCTAATGAGGAAAGGGGATCGTATAACTTGTAAGAATTGCAAAGTTATACCAGGAGAGAGCGTGGCTAATCAACATCGCTTGTTGGTGATGGATGTACATATCAAAAGAGTGAGAAAAAAGAACAAGACTTGGAAGTGCCCAATGACTAGATGGTGGAATCTAAAAGAAGAAAAACAAGCCATTTTCAAAGAGAAAGTAATCACCCAGTGTGTGTGGGATAGAGAGGGGGAAGCTAGCCAAATGTGGGATTCCATGGCTAGTTGTATCCGAAAAGTAGCAAAAGAGGTATTAGGAGAGTCCAAGGGTTTTGCCCCACACCAAAAGGAATCTTGGTGGTGGAATGAGGAGGTACAAACAAAGGTGAAGGCTAAGAAGGAATGTTGTAAAGCCTTATACAAGGATAGGACCGATGAAAATGGTGAAAGATATAGAAAGGCGAAGCAAGAGGCGAAGAAAGCTGTGAGAGAAGCTAAGTTAGCGGCTTATGACGATATGTATATGCGACTAGATACCAAAGAAGGAGAGTTGGATATCTATAAACTAGCTAGAGTAAGGGAAAAGAAGACAAGGGACCTAAACCAAGTGAGGTGCATCAAGGATGAGGATGGAAAGGTTCTTGCTACAGAGAACGCGATTAAAGACAGATGGAGAGGTTATTTTCATAATCTTTTCAATGAAGGACATGAAATGAGTGCTTCTTTAGGGGAGTTGAGTAACTCAGAAGAGTATAGAAACTACTCTTTTTATCGTCGAATCCGAAAGGAAGAAGTGGTTGTAGCTTTGAAGAAGATGAAGCATAGAAAAGCAGTAGGCCCAGACGATATACCAATTGAAGTGTGGAAAGTTTTGGGAGAGACAGGTATAACATGGCTCATTGACCTTTTCAATAGGATTTTGAAAACGAAGAAGATGCCAAATGAGTGGCGAACGAGCACTTTGGTGCCTATCTACAAGAATAAGGGCGACGTACAAAATTGCATGAACTATAGGGGTATTAAGCTAATGAGTCATACAATGAAGCTCTGGGAGAGAGTCATTGAGCATAGATTGAGGCAAGAGACACGAGTTTCGGACAACCAATTCGGGTTCATGCCAGGGCGCTCAACCATGGAGGCAATCTATCTCTTACGAAGATTGATGGAAAGATATAGAGATGGGAAAAAGGGTATAATAGGGTCTCAAGAGACATTCTTTGGAGGATTTTAGAGAAGAAAGGAGTACGAGTAGCATATATCCAAGCTATAAAGGATATGTATGAAGGAGCAAAGACTGCCGTAAGAACTCATGAAGGACAAACTGAAAGCTTTCCCATAACTGTAGGATTACATCAAGGCTCATCCTTAAGTCCTTACCTTTTTGCGTTGGTAATGGATGAGTTAACATGACATATTCAAGATGATATTCCTTGGTGTATGCTTTTCGCAGACGATATAGTGTTGATAGATGAAACCCAGAAGGGGTAAATGCAAAGCTTAACCTTTGGAGAGAAGTGTTGGAATCTAAAGGTCTTCGCCTAAGCCGATCAAAAACAGAATATATGGAGTGCAAGTTCAGTGCAAATGGAGGCCAAAGCGAGTTAGGGGTGAGGATCGGAGATCAAGAAATACCAAAGAGCGACCGTTTTCGTTACCTAGGATCTATCTTGTAAAAGAACGGAGAATTAGATGGAGATCTCAACCATAGAATACAAGCTGGATGGTTGAAGTGGAAGAGTGCATCCGGCGTGTTGTGTGACCGCCGTATGCCACTGAAGCTCAAGGGAAATTTTTATAGGACGGCAATAAGGCCGGCGATGCTGTATGGCACAGAATGTTAGGCGGTGAAGCATCAACACGTACACAAAATGGGTGTAGCGGAGATGAGGATGCTTCGTTGGATGTGTGGGCACACAAGAAAGGATAAGATTAGGAATGATGATATCCGGGGTAAAGTAGGAGTAGCCGAAATTAAAGGAAAGATGAGAGAAAATCGGTTACGGTGGTTTGGACATGTGCAAAGAAGGCTTACTGACGCTCCGATTAGAAGATGTGACTATGAGACAGAGGTTCAAGGCCGAAGGGGTAGAGGAAGACCTAGGAAAACTTTGGAAGAGACTCTAAGAAAAGACTTAGAGTACTTGGATCTAACGGATGACATGACACAGGACCGAGCACAATGGCGTTCAAAGATTCATATAGCCGATCCCACTCAGTGACTTGGATTTTCCAAGTCTCCAACCGAGAAGTTTTCCTCACTCGGGAAATTAAGGGAATATTACCTCAACCTACATGCTCCACTCACAAAGCTTTAACATACAAGCTTCAACAAAAGAAAATTCAAAGAACTTAGCGAAGAAGGCTTTGGTGTATTTAACACAATACGTTGAAATGAAAGAAAGCTATTTATTGATATCCCCGATAAGTTACAAATATGTACATATACATGAGTCAAAATAAACAAACAAGAGGGAGCCTTCACAAAGGTTGCTTAGGAGAAGTCTCAGCAGTCGGTAGAGCCCCAGAAAGAGCAGGCACTGGAGGGGGATCATTTAGAGCCTCAGTACTGGACAGAACCCTAGAAGAAGGAGGCAGCAGAGGTTGATCATTTGGAGCTTCATTATGCGGTACAGCCCCAGAAGACGAAGGCAATAAATGCCTTTGGAACAAACCCATAAATCTCTGATGATCAAGTAAAACCTGACCATCAGATTCCTTCATTTGGTCAAGCTTCCTCTTCATGTTTGTAGCATAGTCATGTGCGAGCCGGTGCAACTGTTTATTCTCATGCTTGAGCCCTCTAATCTCCTATTTGAGACTCATCACTTCAGCCGCCAATGATTCAACTTGGCGGGTTCGAGCAAATAGGCGTTGGGCCATGTTAGACACAGAACCTGCACACTGAACATTGAGAGCTAGAGAATCCTTAACAGCCAACTCATTAGACCGTTTGGAAAGTAGTCTGTTATCTTTGGGAGTGAGAAGGTTCCTGGCCACTACCGCAGCGGTCATATCATTCTTCATCACGAAATCTCCAACGGTAAGAGGACCAGTAGGGGAGACGAAGGATGGGCGCCATATGTTGTCTGGAGAAGGCGTGGCTGCCTCTTCAATAAGGTTCAAGTCAAAACGACGGTCGGAGGGGCCAGACATTTTCAAAGGTGTTGAAGAGAGAAAAGGTCGGACAAATCAAGATCTTAGAAGTGCAAGAATGGAGCTTCTACTAGTGGAGATTCAAGTGTGCTTTGGAACTTAATGCCAGCCTCTATAAAAATCTGCACTCGACGGAGCTTCAGAAATCGAAGAGGCATTTGCTTTCTCAAAAGCTGGGCTGCTCAGAGACCACGAGGGTCGATCTCAGAAATCGAAGAGACGTTTGCTTTCTCAAAAGTTGGGTTGCTCAAAGACCACGAAGGCCGATCTCAGAAATCGAAAAGGCGCTTGCTTTCTCAAAAGCTGGGCTGCTCAGAAACCACGAGGGCCGATCTCAGAAATCGAAGAAGCACCTACTTTTCCAGCCTTATCAGCACCTGTCACACGCACACTCAGCTTTGCGGAAATTATGGGCATTATGTCGAAGATTTCTGGTGAAGTAGAAAGCACATGAATCTTATTGTTCAATCACCCACTTCCCACATGCAACATTAGCTCATGGGTACCATAGATAACTTTGCCAAAGTTCTCTGACAAAGTTGAGACACGTGAAGCTTGCAGCTCCTACTACATCGCTCTGACCAAGAAGGGTAAAAGAATAGCAAAGAAACAGCACTAACAAAGTTTAGACACATAAATTTTGAAGGTCTAGTTACCATATTATTATCCACAAGGGTAAAGGAACAGTACCACTGCTGGATAATTGGAAAGTCCTTGTGTGTCAACCTCTGTGCTTCGTGGCAAGGTAGACTAGCAAACATGCCCAACCTTTTCTCACATTCGAGAAAACACTCCCAACAAGATTGCTTGCTCCAAAATCGAAGAGGCACCGCCCTCCGAATCTCGAGAGCCAGACTCCCAACATGATTACTTTCTCAAAAATCGAAGAGACACCGCTCTCCGAATCTCGAGAGCCAGACCCCTAGCAGGATTGCTTTCTCAAAAATCGAAAAGGCATCGTTTTCTGAATCTCGAGAGCCAGATCTCCGACAGGATCGCTTGTTCGAAAACCGAAGAGGCACCACTTTCCCAACTTCAAGAGCCGGATCTCCTTGGATAAAGCTTGTCTGTAATCTTCACACGCAACATCAGCTTTCCAGATACCACAGACCACTTTTTCAAAGTGCTCTGACAGACTACCGTGCTATGACCAAGCAGGGTAAAGGAATGGCATTACTACTTGTTGTTAGGGAGACTCCTATATATGTCGACCTCCATCCCCAACGGACAGGCAGACCTGCAAAAATGCTCAACCCTTCCTCATATCTGAGAGGGCACTCCCAACGAAGCCTTTCGAAATATTCAGCTTTCTTTCCCCCCGATAATACCTCTGCAAACAAGCTATACTAAAGCAAGAATATCTCATATCATCAGGGTTAAAAGCAAGAGTATCCCATATCATGCTTTTTTCCTGTCTTTTCCTTTGGCCTTGTTCTTACCTGCAAGACAAGGAGAAAGAGAGCAATCAGTCAGCACTTGGAATCAAGCTTCCAGTCAGGAACTGACTGCCTGGAACCCCTTACTTGATTACTTACCTGGCATTGCTCTCGAGTACTCATCTTCAACATCTTATGCTTCCAGGGAAGATACCGCATCTGCCTGAGGAACAGATAGGGCAAGTGAGAAGGATACAAGGAAGCATGTGGAGACAAGCGTAACAGCACACGTGCCGATACATCCACTACTCTGTCAAAAGCAAAAGTATCCCATATCAGCAAGGTCGAACGTACTATAGATTTGATGGACTTGTTTTGACCCTCAAATTCTTCAGTCGGCCTTATACTCTGGAGGAAACCAGAAAATCCTCCAGCCCAGTTCAAGAATAAGCCTGTGGAAAGTTACTTCTTCAAAAGCAAAAGTATCCCATATCATCTCTTCTCATTTTTCTTCTCTTTATCCTTCATGCTGCCTGCAAGATAGGGAGAATGTGAACAATCAGCCGGAACTCGAAATCAAAGTTCTGATCTAGGACTGATTGCTTGGAGCTCTGATTGCTTACCTTGTCTGTCACCTCTTTCAGCAGATCCCCTAGCTCGGCGACTTAGGGGATTCCTACTACATGATTTGTATCGCGTTTGACCAAGCCTGAAACTACAAGTAAGCTTCAAGTGAAATTGATACATTACCTTGTGCATCTCCACCAGTTAAAGATACCACCCAGATAAGGCAAGTCAAGACGATACCACACTCCGGTACTTAGAAGTTTCGTGATTACGAGATCATTCTCCCACAATATTTCCTAATGTCATTTGTACTAAATCATTCACTTGTACTCACTAAAGGAGAGCTTGAACCTATGTACTTGTGTAAACCCTTCACAATTAATGAGAACTCCTCTATTCCGTGGACGTAGCCAATATGGGTGAACCACATACATCTTTTGTTTGCTTTCCTATCTCTATCCATTTATATACTTATCCACACTAATGACCGGAGCAATCTAGCGAAGATCACAAAAAGCGACCGTTTTCGCTACCTAGGATCTATCTTGCAAGAGAACGGAGAATTAGATGGAGATCTCAACCATAGAATACAAGCTGGATGGATGAAGTGTAAGAGTGCATCCGACGTGTTGTGTGACCGTCGTAGGCCACTGAAGCTCAAGGAAAAATTTTATAGGACGGCAATAAGGCCAACGATGTTGTATGGCACAGAATGTTGGGCGGTGAAGCATCAACACGTACACAAAATGAGTGTAGCGGAGATAAGGTACTTCGTGGGATGTGTGGGCACACGAGAAAGGATAAGATTGGGAATGAGGATATCCGAGGTAAAGTAGGAGTAGCCGAAGTTGAAGGAAAGATGAGAGAAAATCGGTTACGGTGGTTTGGACATGTGCAAAGAAGGCCTATTGACGCTCCGGTTCGAAGATGTGACTACGGGACAGAGGTTCGGGGCTGAAGGGGTAGAGGAAGACCTAGGAAAACTTTGGAAGAGACCCTAAGAAAAGACTTAGAGTACTTGGATCTAACGGAGGACATGACACAAAACCGAGCGCAATGACGTTCTAGGATTCATATAGCCGACCCCACTTAGTGGGAAAAGGCTTTGTTGTTGTTGTATCAATTTGAATGTGTAGTGAGATTTAGGTTTTCGTTCGGTTTCTTTTGTATGTTTGTTTCAGCGTTTTGGTAGCATGGCTGGGGTTTTCCAAGTAATGATATGATGTTCGAGCCTTGGACAAGAATGATGTCGACCCTCCTTTCATGGCTAAGCTTGCTAAGATTGCAACGGCCGAAATCATATCCTCGAAGGTACTTTTGTGTTCTTCGTCCTGATGATGCTCTGTTGATCTCATAGTAGAACTACTTGCATGATTGAATTGTTCTCTTTGATTTAGGAGCTCAATGCAGACTGGCAAAGAGCTGCGTCAGCCGTTCTTGTTTCAATCGGCAGACATTTGCCAGACCTAGTAAGTTTTGTTGTTTTACAACAAACTTTACGTTTTCATTTACATCTTAGAACCAATTATCTTTCTTTTTTATTACAACACCTCTTAGGATAAACTGAAAAATAGTAGTATATTCTCTTTTTTTCTTTCAAGCGCCCGTGAGAGGTGACATTTTGTTTTAATCAGAAATATCATGCATGACTTGACTGCCAAGGTACTTATCTACAAAGCCCCCTTTCAGGCTTAGATTGTACAATGGGAAAAATGGCTTCTCCATAATCTTGGTTGTCACTCACCAAAGTAACTAAAATCTAACACTAGAATGCCATGTTATAGGATACGGATTTAGCAATTATTTTTTTGTAAAAATTTCAATTTTGGCTATAAAATGGTAAAAATGGTTTGTATGGATACTTTTTGCTGTTTGCTGGGCAGTTTTTTAAGGAGAAAATGACCTTGCAAAGAAATAACAAGAGGCTTAGTTAGGGTTGACTGCCTCTGCATTTTGAATATACTTGTCTTCCCAGACTTAAATGATCCTGGATGTTTACCGTTTAGGGCAAGCTATCTCAATATTCTTAGAAAGTTCTTGCATTAACCAAATCTACAGTATTATTTATTGTTTAAGGTGGGGCTTTGTCAGGCTTTTTCCATTTTTTAAATAATTGAGAAGCATTCAGTAATTCTGTGTAAAGCTGATAATGTAATATTTTATTAGCACATATTTCTGTTTGACTGATCACATCCCTTTTCTTTGGATTGTGGGATGTTGGGCCAACCCCAATCTTTAGCAGAAATGGACTATTTACACTTATACTATGATTTCACATACACACTACCTCTCCCTCTACCCATCCTCCCTACCTCGCTCCTTCCCAGTTCTCCATGATATTCTTAATTAACTCTTCTTTTACTTGGTTTTTTCTTTTCTTTTCTTGATTTGGCAGATGATGGAAGAAATTTTTCTTCATTTGCCTGGGCCAAACTCAGCTTTACCAGCTATGGTTCAGATACTAGCAGACTTTGCTCATGCTGATGGTTAGTGTTAAACTTTCCTTTCTTTGTGCTTCTCTTCCACCTTGGGATCCCACATGTTACTTGGTTTTATATTTTGGATTAAACTAAAATGTGCCATACCTTTTTTGCTTTAATTTTGTTGAAGCATTGCAGTTCACCCCACGATTGAAAGGTGTGCTTTCACGGGTTGTACCTATTCTTGGAAATGTACGAGATGCCCATCGGCCTATTTTTGCTAATGGTATGCTGAATTGTTATTGACCTCTTTCCCTTCTTGTTCAATTGATCTTTGCCTCTAATATTGTGAAGTGAAATTGGAGTAAATAGGTTTTGATTATTTGGTAGACTGTGGAACTATTTGTTAAATGCTGTAGCAAACACGGTCAAAGTTGCATAAGAAAGTTTGTATCAAAACACACTGTATAACTTACAAACTTTAAAGACTGGTTCCATTTCATACTTTCATCTAAAATCAAGAACAAAGGAAAATAGGTTTGTGTGTTGGCTGCCACATTGATTAACCAAATCAAACCCTTAACACATTTGTTCATTTGACATTTCAGAGTGACTTGAGAAGGTTATGGAAGTTTGTATTAATAGTGTCTCCAGAGAAATTCTGGCCATTCGTCACCTGTTAATTACCACACACTTCCATGATAGGATTAGAGTATTCAACCAAAAACCAATTGGCAATGGATAGAGATGCCCAAGATCTTTTAAAATACTGGCAATGCTTCCATTTTTAAATGTGGATAAACTCTTCTCAACTATCTGTGTGTCTTCATGTGTAAAATGGTTTTGTTTCGAAGTTGCAATTAGGCACATATTTTTACCTCTCTCTCTCTCTCTCTCTCTCTCTCTCTCTCTCTCTTCCCTTATTTTTTGACACAGGTTCAATAAAATATATTATACTAATTTACTCAATAAGTTTGCTGACGATGTTTACCATCTTTCCTGTTCTTTTCAGCTATTAAGTGCTGGTGTCAGGCTGTTTGGCAGTATAGCCTGGATATCCCTTCGCATTCACCTTTGGATGCTGACATCATGTGAGATAAACTATTAGTTGTTCTTAGCATTACAGTTTCTTCAGTCCTGGTTCTTTTCTTATTCCTATGCCTATTTTATACTTCTTGTCTTAATGAATGAATATCATTTAGTGCAGGTCATTTTTGAATTCTGTTTTTGAGTTTTTATTGAAAGTTTGGGCTGCTTCACGCGATCTAAAGGTTTGAAAAATATTGTTGTTTCTATTTCTTATTGTAATTTCTATTTTCCATGGTGATTTTGTTTTCCTACAACCTTTAATTGCAACTACATCTAGGTAGTTGTTATTACAATAAAGTTAAACTCAGTCAAATACTTCATTTTGGGAAACACATTTTAGTCTTCTTTCTTATTTCACTTTAATGGCGCCTCATTGTTTTAATTGCCTTCTATTTTCTTTAAGATGAATCATGTTTCTATGCTTAGTTAGGCATAAATTTGTGAAGAGTTTTCCTAGTGGTATATTTTTCTCTTCCTAACTGTATGCTTAGGTGAAGTGTCGTGTATTCCTTGTTTCTGATTCTCTCTCTCTCTTTCTTGCTGGATGTATGATACTTTACACTTTTTCTTTTTTATAGACATGAGAACTAATGGCATTGGAATCTGGTTTCTATAAATTTAATAAACTCTTTCTTGAATAGGTTCGCATGTCATCTGTAGATGCATTAGGACAGATGGTTGGCCTTATTACCCGGGCACAATTAAAGGCGGCTTTACCCAGACTTGTCCCCACGATATTGGAACTGTAAGATTGATTTATCATGAAACAGTACTTCCTGCTCCTGCACTATAAATAAATGTTCTGTAGACAAGTCTTTGATGATACAGTTCCTAAACCCGTATTGCACTTGTATATTTTCAAAGGCATGCATGGATATACACACCTTCACTAAATTTTTTACACGTCAGTAACGTTTGTAGCTTTTTCTTTATCCCGCCGACCAGGTATAAAAGAGATCAAGATATTACCTTTTTGGCAACATGCAGTCTTCACAGTCTCTTAAATGCTTCTATACTGTCAGAAAGTAGTCCTCCTTTACTTGATTTTGAGGTAATGAAAAACATATTGTGTTCTTTTTTTTCTTATTTAGTTTGTTGGTGCTGAAGTTTTAGAAATTGTTCTTGTTCAGAAAAGTTGAGCTTGTTGATGGTTTTAATCTTTAATAACTGCTGCTTTTTTTCCTATTCAACCTTGTGAACAATTTTAAAGGAATGAAACACCTAATCTGTGTTAAAGTGAGGCCATCAGTATGGCCATATTATTCACTATAGGCCGAATTACCTTTAGTTACTTTCGGAATACTACTAATATTCTTTTCGATGCTAGTATTGTTTATTTTGTGTTGTTTTGTACTCATGGTGGTTTTCAGGAGCTTACAATTATTTTATCAACACTCCTGCTGGTGGTTTGCATCAATAATGACAACAAAGAACACTCAGATTCGTCAGTTGGACTGAAGGTTAAAATGTGTTCCTTATTTTTTGTTCAAATAACACAAGTTCCTGCATTTTGATTCATGGACTTTGTCCATAGAGTTTCTGTAGTTGTATGCAGATGTTGATGGCTAACCGTTTCAGCACTCCATTGTTAATTTGGTATTCTACTTTTTCTCAATGTTTGAGTTGTTTCCATTCTGGGCAGACTTACATGATCTAACATTCTTATGATTTTATTTGGAGGTTGTCTGAAGCTTAGCACAGTAAACGGCCTTTTCTTGTTGAAGCTGTACTGTTCTTGATAGATGAGCAAAATTTAGGTGTCCGAAAGGCACTTTCAGAGGTATGTCGTGTGAACTTATGGTTTTCTTTGTAACTTAAGTACATCTTTCTCTCTTAACATTGTTTATTATTGTTTGAAGCAGTGCCGAAGACATGGTAGTACAAGTAGGGGCAGCTGCCCCTTTGGCCGTTGGAAAACCCCATGCAGAGCAAGGAATCCACCTCTCTGAACCGACACGAAAGGTATTTGACGAAATGCTTGAATGAAATTCAAGTCTATTGTCATTGTTGTGCTGCTTTGCTGCATTACGTTTTGCAAGCTTGCGGCCAATGTTTCAACCTATGGTGGAGGTGCTTCAATGAATTATTGGTTATCACAACCAAGATAATCTAGATGAAGCAAATAGGTTGTTCAACGACCTACAAACTTTTGGTTTGTGTTTCATCTTTTTTTATGAGATTTATATTGGGAATTACAATTGAGTTATCACAAGAATTACAAAAGAAAGGCCGAGACGTTGTGAAAGCAATTGTGTTAGTGGAATGCAAACAAAGACTACAATCCTTAAAAGATGATGACTTTGAGGATTTGTTTCATAATGTATAAACGTTTTATGCGGAAAATGATATTAATGTTCCTAACATCGAATATTTCTATTTCGCACCCAAAAAATCAAATCATAAAGCTAAAAGACTTGCAAACGTCAATTATTATCATATGCATCTAAAAAAATTGAATGGTTACTTCAGTGAGGTGAACACCGACTTACTTCTGTGTATGGATGTTTGAGTCTGGTCTACAAATTTGCACCTTTTGACAAAAAAAAAAAAAAAAAAAAGAAAAAAAGTTCATTTTGCCAAATTTTATCCTTAAGATGATTGTGTGGATTTCATGAATCTTCTAATTCAACTTGACAATTATAAGCATGATATGAAGATGCATAGTGAGTTTCATCATTGAAAAGAATTATTGATCTTTGAAAAGAATTGGGAAGATCAAGATGAGTGAAAGCTACAAGTATGTGTATAAGCTTTTTAATTGGCTTTCGGGGTTGTCGGTTTCAATATTGTGAAAACACCAATGTATAACAAAATGAGAGATAAATGGTTGAGTGGTAGCATGTTGTTTACATTGAGAGATATGTTTTTGCTTTTACTAATAAAAAGCATATTATGCGGCTTTTCATGACATAAAATCTCACCAACCACCCAGACACCTGAATCGCGATATGCTAGCCGACACCTAGAAGGTGATGAAGTCATAAAGTGTGGTGATGTGGAAAATGTAAATAAATTAAAACCTCAAAGTGACTAATTTAGAGTGCGCAGGTAAGTGAGGATTGAACCCATATTACACAAGTGATGTCAGAGCATAGCTACATTGCAATAAAAGAAGGGTAATGACATTTATACTAAAAGGAGAAGTCTCCTACATAATAGCTTTTGCCAACAATCCTCGTCGTCACGAAACCTCTACCACTAAAATCCTAAAGGGGCGAAAAACAAGAATGAGTGGGCCTAACAAATAAAGTTTTGTAACATATTTTCGAAAGGTGTAACCCCTTATAGTAAAACAAGTATATAGTTTCCTAAAAAAATACTATAATACTAGTATGTAATACGGTACCCTGCAACAAAAGTGAGTTAAAAGATGTAGAGTACAACAACAAGTTTCCTCAACATTAAATCTTGAATCGATATTATAAGAAATCACTGCTCATTAATTTATGTAGCCACACAAGTCCATTTTAGAGATATTCAGACAATAGAACAGGCTGAGTGTAGGTTTTACATTCTAGTCCTACATTACATGAGCTGCACTAGTCGCAGCCAAGGTATAAAATATCGATGATATCGGAAATATCAGTAGTCCAAAAACATAGAAATTTCAATGGAAATATCGGGATATTATCGATATCGATAAAAATTGAATAAAAACCACTGAAATTGTAAGAAAAACTTGAAATTTTTTATTGAAACTTTGAAGGATGTTTATTTAGTCAATTATCTATTAGTTTATCACAAAAAATTTGAAGGAAATGCATTGCATGATAGATATAACTTATTTAAATTGATTATATAGCGAGTTGGCAAACATTGAGTGTAGAAAATATGTAGTAATTAATGAAAGAAGTTTAAACACACCATAATCATTTATATATAATGAATTAGTACAATATTTTACACTTTATACATTGCATGGTAAGATACATGAGTGACTTGGCAATGTCCAAAATATCGATGATATCGGAAATATCGGTAGTCCAAAAACACGGAAATTTCAATGGAAATATCGAGATATTATGGATATTTTAGACCATGGTCGCAGCACATACTAGTCCAACACATCATACAAAAGGACAGGTTGTCACTTAACTCTGGATCCAAAGCGAATGTAAATGGTGCATGTGAACTACAAGTTAAGTTGGTTTTTGGTCCAGGACAATACAAATAACTAAGAGACACTGTGCAAACATGTAATAATGAGCAGATAAAATGTAAGGATGTCATGCCATAAGTTTATGCTCACAAATAATATAATAAACATAAAGTGTATGGAAAGTTTATTTGTAAAGCTACACATGTCATGTCACATTATAGTATATAAAAGCAGTTGTTGGGACAAAATCACATATACATATATATATATGTGTGTGTGTGTGTGGGTGTGTGTGTGTAAAAAATGAAAAGACCTACTCACAAATATTTGCGATGTCACAACCATTCGAGTTGGGAAAAGCGGAGTCTCTGATAGTAATCACACCTAAGCATAATATTGAGACCTATTAGTAAAACTTAACTTAAACGATTAAATTTGGGAAAACAGAGTGTGGATTTGGAATTAGAGTGTTGAAATACGCTAAGAGGGGTCCCAGGCAAATTTTGTAAAAAGTCAACAAAAAGTCAACGGCCAACCCTAAAAAGTCAACCAAGACGCCGAGTTGGTCAACTATTTTAAAACTTAGGAATTTCACTAAATGGATGTAAAAAAAAGACTCGAGACGTCGATTAGGTTAGAAGGGTTTCCGAGAAAATTTCGTTAAAGTCAACACAATGAATATTCCAAGAATATTCCAAACAATATTAAAAAAAATATTCTCAGAATATTCCAAATCCTTTTAGGAACTTGGGCTTAGGCCTTTTTTTTTTTTTTTTTTTTTTCTATTTCTATACCTGGTCGGGTTGACCCGTTAGGACTCGCAGGTCGGTCTCGCGGATCTGGGTCGAATCCGTGTTAGAGTGAACATGTCATGGGTTTGGGCCTATTCATGGATTGGGGTTTGGGCTTTTTTTTTCCTCAGATTCAGTTACCGGTTTCTTCAAAGAAGAAAGCCGAAACCGGCAAGTTTGGCCAGGAAACACCCTGAGCTCCGTTCGAGCTCGATTCTTAACTATTTTTCATGAAATAAACGTCAAATTGAAGCTTGGGAGATTATGAACTAGGGCATACCAAACTAAGGTTGAGACGAGGTTAGGATCGATCGAAAAAGCCTGCAAAGGCCGGGTTTCTCGCCAAAAAATCTGGAAAAAAATTTCCCCAGTTAGTTCCTGAGTTCAATGTCACCAAAATCCCTAAAATTTACCCTAATCGTACTACAAAACATGGTCTACGAAGATTTTGGGGTTTTTGAACCTTACCTTCGTCGTGAACGACAAGAACTCGCTATGAATGTCATCGGAAAAGAAAAACATGAATAGTGGCTTCAAGGTAAAAGAATGAGTGGTGCTGGTTCGACATGGGGGAGAAAACGACGAAGGTGGTGCCGGCCTGGGTCATCGAGTGGAGTAACTCGCCGGAGTCGCAATAGCAAGGTGGTGATGGTGGTTCCCGCGTCACTGGGTTTCTTCCTAGCCTGGTGGACAATTGCATAAACATGATTCCATTTGGTTTCAGGTTTGAATGCTGGTATTGACTGAGATGGCGAGTGCTGAATGATGATGATCATGAAGCATGCATGCAGCTGAAGAAAGGAAAAGGAGTTTTACAGGAGAGAGAAAGGTGGAGTGAGGGATGATAGAAAACAAATGGCAGAAAATGAGCGGAGAGCTTGGATGAGTGATGGAGAAACAGAGGGTTAAGAGATAGAGAGTTATGGTGGTGGTATGGCGAAGCTCACCGGAGAAGGCAGTGAGTGGTGTTGGTGCTCAGCTACTCTGTGCTGCACAGAGAGAGAGTTTGAAGGAAAGAGAGAAGTGATATAAAGGTAAGGGAGGGAAAGTGAGTGGAGTGAATTGAAAGTGACTGAGAGAGGTGATGTGGAGAGCTGAATGTGCAGAGAGATATGTGAATGAAGTGAAAAGTGAGAGAGAAAGGGAGCAACGGGAGAGAGAATGAGAGATGTGAGGTGATAGACTAAAAAGAAGGAAAATGATGAAGTAATACGTCTGATGGAACAAATGTGGGTTTCTAAAACCCAAAATAAATATTATTTTAATAGCACACTTGAACCCATGTGATGTTCAATTTTTCAAACCCTTGCATGCCATTAGTCTGCACGAGGGTCATCAGACAGACAAGACCAAGGCAGCCTACTGCATGAAGCCATAGTTCAAATTTTGAAATTATCCCGGTAGTTTTACACAGTTTCAGACATAACTGGTTCGTTATAACTTTAAATTGAGTTCCGTCTGCAGCCACGTGTTCGTAAAAATGAGTACTAGTCGTAAATAGTAAAATAAGACTGAAAAAGGTGAAAGAAAAATTGAGGTCCATGTGGAAAGCCTACGTGGCATCTCAGAGGTATCTTGACATAAGCACCAATAACAACATCCTCAATGTTTACTCAACATATTGTTAAGACATGCGGCAAAGGGATAAACCAAGTTAGTAGATGAAATAAAATGTACACAAAACAAAGAAGAAAAAAACAATACTATATATGCAACCAGTGGCGGATCCAGGATTTTAACTTAGGATGGTCCCAATATAAAAGACCCAAAAAAAAAAAAAAAAAAAAACAAGACGAAAATATCATTGAACAAATAAATGGCAAACTACAAATTTCATTCATAATCTTTGTGCTAAACAAGCTAGAAATACTAAATTTGTCCACTACGGGATCTCATACTTTGAAAACGTGTCATTATAGTTTCATTGTCAATACAAGAAAAAACATCTTTCTCAATATAAACAACTAAGCTATCATTTAACCATTGATCCCCCATTCTGTTGCAGAGTGGACACTTAATGATATTCATGGCAGAAAATGCTCTCTCCACTGAAGCAGTTGCAATAGGTAAAACCAAAGCCAATTCAATAAGTAAATACACATAATGAAATACTCGATGCAACCTTTTTTCGACCATTTTCTTAGCAAGATCACTAATGCTTTGCAACTGAGAAAAGTCACTTCTCGAATGCATAGAATGAATATAAATATCGAGTTGATCTTCAAGTGCCAATAGGTCTTGCTTCGTAAAATCTTGAGGGTACAATTGAGCAAGGCGAAATAGCTTTTCTTTGTCAAAAGCTACAAAAGAATCATTTGTACTCAAACTAGCCAAACAAATGAGCAATTCGGTACTTGTTTCATTGAAGCGATCATTTAACTCTGTAAGTTGGGAATTAATGACAACAAAAAATAGCTCCACTTTGTAACGATGACGATTGGTCTTTTTGTGGGTATTACGCCGTGACCTCCCATGAGCTACATATGTCTCATCCATGTTAATAACCTCAATGGACACAAAATGACAATACTTTGTCAACCAAAAGGTCAAACCCCTCATCATTCCTCATGTAGAGTAGTTGTTCTTTACATGTGTTGACTAAAGTCATTGCATTCACAATCTCTTGATCATCCCTTTGTAATACTTGTGATAAATCATTCGTGATTCCTAATATAGATTTCATCAAAAATAAGAGAAACACAAACTCAAAAGATTGTATGTCTTTCAATAACCTATTTGCTTTGGCCACACTATCGTTGGTATTATCATCAACAATCATTTCAAGCACATTGACCACAGATGAGAACATAGTAATCAAACTAATCAAAGTACCATAATGTGAATTCCATCTTGTAGCTCCGGCACATTTGAGACTAGTTTCTTGATTTAAGCCTTGTCTCGTCATAAGAGAATCATTTTCAAGAGCTTTCATAAGTTCTTTTTGTTGCATCTCTCTAAGCGCATCACGACGCTTACATGAAGCTCCAATATTATTTACCACATTATTAGCCAATAGAAAGAATGTGTTAACATCAACATTATTCTTTGTTACGGCAACAAGAGCTAATTGGAGTTGATGAGCAAAGCAATGAACATAGAATGCACAAGGTTGATCATTCAAAATCTTTGTCTCGAGTCCATTGAACTCACCTTTCATATTACTAGCACTATCATAACCTTGCCCTCGTAAATTGGAGAAGCTTAACTCATTGAAATGAAAGAAGGCATCAATAGACTCCTTTAATGTGTTTGAAGTGGTGTCGGGAACATGTTGAACTCCTACAAACCTTTCAATGACTTTCCCATTTTTGTCCACATAACGCAAAACCACCGCCATTTGCTCCTTTATAGAAACATCACGTGCCTCATCAACCAATAGAGAAAAGAACCTAGCATTCTTCATATCACTTATGATAGTTTTAATGGTTTCAATAGAACATGAATGAACAAGATCTTTTTGAATTGAAGGAGCTATTAGCTTGAGATTTCCCGGAGCTTTATCTAACACAACGGCCTTTATTTTCTCATCATGATCTGCAAGGAATTGCAAGAGCTCCAAATAGTTACCTCTATTGTTTGAAGTGTCACTTTCATCATGACCACGAAATGAAAGACCTTATCACAACAAAAACTTAGTGCAATCAATTGACGCATTCAAGCAAGTGCGATAAGCCATACGAGCTTCTTCTGACTGTTTGACCAAAACTGTTTCAATATGTGTCTTTTGATTCATTAGATTACCAGCAGCTTCAACAGCTTTATTGTGAAAGCTACCAACCACTCCCACATGTTTTTCAAAACAGGCTTTTGCATGCTTCCAATTTTGAAAGCCTACCTTAGTACAGACGTCACTGCATGATTGTTCAAAGTTGACTTTGAATAGATAGCAATAAAAGCAAAATGCAGCATCTTTAGATATATTATATTCCAACCAATGAAATTCCTTCAACCAATTATCAACGAACCGTTGCTTTTTATTCGAATGCAAAGTGAAGGGAAAATCATGATCTTTAGCTCTAAAAGGCTCCATTAATATATATGCTATTCGGACCTCATCTCGAATATCTGGAGGATAATCCTTCATTGGAGTTCTCTTTCCGGGATCTCTCTCAAGATTATCCAAATCAACTTTTAACTCATTTTGTTGTGGAGTGGAATTACCCCCAATTGGATTAGAACTACTTAGAATTGGAGGGGAATTGTTCGGAATAGGATTGGAACCATCCAAGTTTGGAGATGAACTATTTGGAATATGATTGTCTGAACTAATCGATGATGATTTTCGCTTGTAATGGATAGTGGATGGCAAAATCATTTAATGGACAGAGTTAAAGAGAGCAGAGAGTAGAGTACAAACCTAAAGGAACGAGAGCGAGAAGAGAGTGAAGTTCTAATTGCGGTGCAGTGCAAGCAATCAGATTCAGATTCAGAAACTAGAGTGCAGTGCAGAAGAAAGTTGATTGATGTCGACGCCGTAAGGAACGAGAGTAGAGTGGACCTTGTTTGTGAAAGATTTGGTAACGAGAACGAAGAGAGGAACGAGACCGGACCTTGTTGTGTGAAATATTTGGTAACGAGAACGAAGAGAGTTGAACGATTTGGTAAAGTGAAGTTCTGATTGCTATGTGAAGGAGCTGAGTCTGAGGGTTCTCATGTGAGTGAGCAGTGAGGTTTTAAATTTTTTTAATGACTTGGCTCAAAACGACGTCGTTTTGGCCAAGTCATTTTAAAAAAAAATTTGGCTTTCTTCTTCCTCATTCAGAAATGCACAGCGACCAGAGCAGCCATGGCTGCTGTTCTTCTCCATCACTGCCCAGACTTGGGTGGTCCTTGAAGATCCTCACAGCCATTTTTTCGAGCTTCGGGTGGTCCCGGGACCACCCTGGTCCCTTAATAGATCTGCCCCTGTATGCAACAAACAAACCAAATTAGCCAGCAAACTAAATTTTGAAAAGGTGAAAAACTAAAACTCTAGCAATGAAAGCTAGAATACTAAGCACAATACTATCAAGTATGAGCCAAACCCCAATCCCTCTACCTAAAACACATAAAAATAGACAATAAATTAAGAGGAGTGTTAAACCCACCCCCTTTTCTTATTTCCCCACCCCACTTAAATGTGAAAATCCATTGACAACTATGTCAATTTAGGGCGTGTTTGGCATGCCGGATAACACACTGGATAGTACTATTTAATACTATCTAGTGTTTGGTGCCATTCCTTATTAAATTAGCACCATATTATTTATGCGGTCCGGCCTATTTTATATGACGTACACCGGATAACTTATACACTCCAAATCGTAGGTATTAATTAGTCGGGTCGCTGAAAACAAAATCAAATTGGCTCTTTTTCCATCTCTCTTGCTAGTTTTAAATTATGAAACACAGTGCCATAAATGTTCTTCAATCTCCTTTTGAGGAAGTAAATGAACATGATAATCTTTGATGAATTGAGTTTTTAATCCGGTACTGCACCAAATGCCCGATTAAATAGTCAGTATGCTCGACTAAATAGTCAGTACTATCCGATAACAAATTATCATATCCGACTGAAATAGTCAGTACAGTTCGAGTTGTCAAATGAGGTATTAGAGAATGACCGTAAGGACCTAAACAATAACCAATTGTATTTTGACATGTAAGCATTAGATTTTTTCATTAAAAACAAAAATAGCAGAAAAAGAAAAAACGAAAAAAATCAGAAAATCCCCACCCCGTTCTCACTATTATAACCAGTGTTCTAAAACGCGGTCAAGGCGGCCGCCTAGGCGCTGGGCGTCGGACCGCCGCCGCGATTTTTCCAAAAACGTTCAATAAATCGGCAAGGGTATTAGGCGGTGTCTAGGATGCCGACTGGGCGTGCTGGGCGGGCTGGGCCGTCGCGGCGGCGAGCTAGGCGGTCTCGGCGGTGAACTAGGCAATTGCTGGAAAAAAAAAACGAAAAATTTGACCTGGACTCTTCGGATTTCTTCACCGGAGCCAGCAACGTTTTCAAGGATCTTCGCTGTGCTAGAATATGTTTTGGGAAATTTTGCAGGGCAAGAAGATGGGGAATTAGGCGGAGAAGACGATGGAGAATTGGGCGGAGCAATCGAAGAAGTGGAGCTCGTCTCTGTGAACTGAAGATGAAGGAAGAAAAAATGTTGCTGGTAGAGCAATCAGAGAAGTGGAGCTCATCTGTGAAGATGAGAGGAGAAAGTGCGAAGAGAGAGAGAGAGAGAGAGAGAGAGAGAGACATTTCAAATGTAGTGGTGCGGGGAGTGGATCTCAAATCCAAGTTTACAGCCAAAAGCTGATGGTTTTAATGAAGAAAACCATGGACTGTAGTGGTTTTAATAATGAAAACCACCCAAGGTGGACATGTGGACATGTGGACATGTGATGCGAAAAGGTTGATGGTTTTAATAATAAAAACCACCACGTGGGTTTTTTATATTTTTAAAAATTTGTTATATATATTGTGTGTGTATATAAATTTTATATAAATTATAAATTATTTAGATAATTTTTTTTCTAAGAAAGCATATCATATATGTACATAAAACATTCACATATATATGTTCTTTAATAAGAAATAACATATTAATCAATAATTATTTATATTTGATATAGTAAATTTAATTAATTCATAAAATATATAAGAAATTTACCTAAATCCGCCTAGGCCGCCTAGGCGCTAGGCGCTAGCCCGCCGCCTAGGCGCTAGGCGCTAGCCCGCCGCCCGACTAGCGCCTAGCGTTTTTTAGAACCTTGATTATAACCACGATAAGTGCACAACCACACGCCTCCCTCACGACGGCTTCGATGATGGCTACCTTCTCTTCAACTCCGCCCTTTTCCCTTTCTCTCATGATAGTGTCCAATCTCAATCCAATTCCGGCAGTGAAAAAGATTGTGTACAACGAAGGAAGATGGGTAAACTGATGGAGGTGGGCAGTTTTGAGGCCATGGTGGTGCTGCGAAGCTTGGATGGGGTGAGGCCTGGATGTTGGTGCAGCTGCCGTATTGGGGAATCGTGGTGCAAATGGGGTTTGGAGGTTTGTTGCTTCGATGGTTTTGGAATTGGGATGGTTAACAGATTTTTATCATTTTTTTTTGTTAAAGAGATATACAAATATATATATATATATATATGTATATGTATATATCCTATATATTCTAACAAATAAAATTTAACAGAATTTAGAGATATATAAAATGTTATATTAGGAATAAGGGAGGGTGGGAAAAGAGAGTTTTTCATTTTTAACTTTTTATGATGGGTGAAATTATAAGGTGGGTGGAAAAATAGGACAATGGAATGGGACTAGTAACACTCTAAATTAAACACACCTAAAAGAAGTGACGTTTGCCAGGAAAATAAAAGGATAACCAGAAAAGAAACAAAACAAAACAAAACAAAACATTTAGAAATACAGTTATCAAACGGTCAACTGTTTCATTTTGCAGTTGATTATTCTTAAAACACAATAGAAACAGTTTTTTTTTAATTTTTTAATTTTTAATTTTTTTTAAAGCATAGCAATTCCAAACTGGCTCTTAGTCATGTAAAATGGTGGATTCCCATGTCTATTTTAAGGATCATAAAAATCAATTATCAATGACACACCCTGACCCCAATGTCCAGGTGAACACCAAAATCGAAGCGTAATGACCATCACCCAGAATCTGACGTAGCCACAACATGCTGTCAATACAATAATAAAATAACTTTGAATAATTTACCAAAAATTCGGTAGAGTTTGCTTTGAAATTTGGTTCTGGCCTAAATTTAAAACCTGCTTAAAATATTATAATTACTTTAACACAACATCCCCTAAGGGCCACATCGAATGGGTTATCAACCGTCCACTACTTTGCATGATAAGTTGTTCAGAGCATGGCATATGTTTTACAACAAAAACGGAAGAGGTGAAGGTGCAAAGAAATCTGAAACTCTCATCCTATCATGAATGGACATTCATACAAACAAAAAGCACTTTAGGGAGTAGTCCTACTCGATACGGTTTAGGACTCGAACCTAATGATATGTACCTTGCTGGGACTCTAACCTGAAATGTTGGAACTTGAAGCCATAATACAAAATAGTTCGGACTATAAACCAAAACATGAATAAGTTGAGACTCTAACCCAAAACATGAATAAGTTGGGATTCTAACCCAAAACATGAATAAGTTGGGACTCTAACCCTAAATAATAGTTGAGTTTGAAATTTAACGTACGTCATGACAATAATGTATACGGCCGTACGAGTAAGGTGCTATGATGTGAGTACATATGCCTACGAAGTAGTGTATAAGATCATAATCCAAAACGATTACCAAATACATGATCATGCCTAGTAGTGAAAGCAGTATCTCAAAGAATCGTTTTTATAAAAATTCATCAGCTAAATCATGTTTCCAACAGTAAACCAAGTATAGGAATGATCATAATCATATTTAAAATCATTTATATAGATATGTATATAATGAAAACCATTTTTGAAATTAAATTTCCACTCACCTCCAGCTAGCTCTCGCTTGATAGCCTAGTCTTTACCAATCTTGGTTAACTTTGTATCTAGACTGAATCATAATAATATCACGTCCTGAATTCGGAAACCTGATACACCATTTAATTTTATTTAATTTTATGGTTGTGTTTGGGCCCAAAATAACAGTTTGGGCCGAATGTAGGGTCATTCTCGGCCCGGAAGGCCTTGCGGCAAGAATACCATTGATCGTTCAGTACGTGGGCCTCCAAACCTAGGTTGGCTAGGTCGTAACACAAGAGGTCGAATCCTAGTGCCATAAGGAGTCTCGGCAGGACCCGGAAGCGAATCTGGCTCAGTTAAGGACTAAGTTCACAGTCCTAGTGAAGGTAGGACTGGTCGAGTTGATGTTGATCAGGGGAAGAAAACCTAGTTCGAGTAGGTCTCTAACTCGACCTTGGGGGGAGCCATTGCTATAAATAGAAGAGGTTGCACATCATTCGAAGCCCCTGCAAATCAATACAAAATTGCCCTGCGCAAACTCTCACAACTTGTGATTTTTCTTTTTCCTTTTTCGCTGACACATCTTCTGTTGGCATCAACAGCACTGTGGAAGCAACCGGTGATATCTTAAGTCGGCATAGATAGCTCTGTCACCGTAGAATCAGTCGGTCTCACAGTATCTTCCGTTGGCATCAACAGCACTGCGGCGAGAACGATTGATTACCTATCCAAGTCTCGGCCGAGAAGGGTTTCTAAATCCTTATTGGTCGAGGTCCTCTCATCAGCCTTCTCGGCGAAGTGAGGTGTTACAGTTATTACATTCGGCACATTGAAAGCCGAATTTGATATTGAACTTCGTAAGAATAGTAACCTTGTCTTCAGGTTCGAGAGCCCAAGAGGCCGAGACGTGTTCCTTTCTCGGCCGCAATCGCAAGATGCAGAAGTCAATAGCGCGACCCAACGCAACATCAACAAATTTACTCCTCGGCCGAGCTCGGCCGACGAGTTGGCATGCCCCGCATTCACTGAAGGACGTAGTTAGCTCATTAATTACTCAGCCTGCGCGCCACGTAGGCTTGGTAGTTTCTAGGGTCAACAGGTTGCATCTAATTTTCAAGTTAAACTGCTTACGTACTTTGTGAACGGATAAAGCCAATTGTAGCTCACCTTCTATAAGAGAATTTCAACGTAAGCTACTTGCGTTATTCCCAAAACGAAATGAAATGACAATGGGAAGAATCTGCCCTTTTTCTTAGCACTTCCTTTCCGTTATCGTAAAGTGATGCGTAAAATAAGTTAACACACAAAATTAAACCCTCTTTTTATCAAATGTAGTAAAGTATGTAAGTAGGGATCGTTCTAGGCCGGGGATTAGGAGGGATTGCTAAACACTTGAAAACTGACTTAAAAACATAAAAACAAAATTTAAAACACTAAACTAGACTCAAAGAATGCAAAACTATACTTTAAAATACTTAAACAAACATAAAACTCAAAACAGCAACCTAATGACTCAAAACTGCCTAAAAACCACTTTCTGGGCAGTTTTGAGAACCTAACAAGAACTTGGACGAAGTTGGATGAAAACTTGAATCAAAACACTTAGAAACACAAATCAAAACACTTTCTAACTAATCTAAGACTTCAAAATAAAGGGGGATTTGTTTTGGACGAAAATTGAAAATAAAACAGAAACTTTAAAACAAAACAGATTGTAAAACGTTTTTGGATGAAAAGGATGGATAAAAGGCTAGTTAGGAGGTTCTTCTCCACACATGACACACTTGCAAAGAAAATGATTTTCAGTTGTTCTTTCAATAAATTATGAAACTCAACACCCCAAGTTAATTAGATACGCTTAAATTAACCTTCAAGTTCTCCTTAAGTTAATGAATTGGATGGAAAAGCGCATACAACAATTCAAAGCATTCCTCAAAGGTTCCTTACGTGATGAGCACAATAAAGATACAATCAAGAATCATGAAGCACAATGAGAACTATAAGTGTTGACGAGGCATTCGTTACTATGATTAGCATGAAACTAGTGCCAAGAATTCATTCAACGCGATCGTTTTCAAGCGACCTTCACTACTTGTGATTATAAGATTGTAACTATTAGGTGAAACTCCCTCATAATCTAGCATCATATTCATGCATGAAAACTAAGCGTGCACTCTCAATCAACATACACAAATAAGTTATCAATCAAGTAGATGAACGAATTGAATCCGCAACTTATGAAATAACAACTGAATGTAATCAAATCATATTGCAAGCATGTACATGGTTTCGAATCACCCCCCAACTAAGGGGGTTTAGTTCCTCATTCTTGCAATACAAAGATACATAAAATTAGACATTAAAATCAAAGGAAAGAAAACACCTAAAATGCTCCAACTTGGAAAGCAAGTGCATCAATGGATCTCCCTTCCTCCTTGTTGCGGCATGAAGCTTGTGGACAGATTTTTGGGTGGATTTATGGTGTAGAATGGATGGGGAATGATATGGAGGGGTTTAGGGTGAGTGTGGAAGAGTGTTTGATGGTTGTAAGGTGGTGGAGAACTAGGCAAAGAGGGTGGAAGAAGGTGGAGTGGCTGTTATGTTTTCTAGGCACTAGAATGGTGTTTTTGGGGTGTTTTGCTTCCTAGGGTATGGACGAATTTCTGTGATAAAATGATGAATATGGGGGATTGTTCTTTGGCCAAGGGGTGTAAACATGTATTTATAGGCCCCAAAAACCTTAGAAAATCAGGTTAGGCTAGGGATGAAATGCATGGCAAGTTGGTGTGTGTGGTGTGCAATGGTCCAAGGGTGAAAATGAAGTGATGATGCAAAGTGTGAAGGGTAAAATGGAGTGGTGTTGCAGCTAGGGAGCATGAATGATTGTGTACATTGCATAGAGATGGAAAGGGAGGTGAAATGTGTCAACAAATGGGTCAAAGGTGCAACAACATGTGTGACACATGCCCTTGGATTCCAAATGTGAATGATGGAGCATCAATTGGTGCATGTAATGGATGTAAAGGTTGCCTAAAATCTAATGGGTGAAGGGAACAAGAGGTATCAAGCAATTGAGTGAAATAATTAAATGAATTAAAGCATGAAATCAGAAATTATGTAGGGGACAAGAGTGATCAAGCATGGCATGGGAATCCAAAGGGAATTCTATGTGTTTTGCATGGCAAGGAGTGTGCAACTTGGAGTGACAAATTTTTGGGCTGAATTCTTTATCTTTTGGACACTAATTCTTCACATTCTTGGCCTCTTTAGTTCTCAAATTCGTCCATCCACTTTGGCCCATGCATTTGCTATCCATTCCAAGCCCGAAACATGCTCCAAAGGCCTCCAAAATGCATCTTCTTGCATACTTTGTACTTAGAGTCTTTCACTTTGCATGTGGGCTTCTTTGCATGTGTATGATTTGTCATTGTTTATCCTTGCAATTACACACACACACTTGCACACACATATGCCCAAAACGTCCATCCTCATGCATGCAATCCATTTGAGCCCAATATTGATCCAACATGCACCAAAATGCACTTTTCTTGCCAAGGTTGTTATTAAGACCTACAAACAAATGAAAATGGCTTTAAACACTAAAATAACTAAAGAAACACAACGTAAACGCACAAGAACAAGCCAATTAAGTCGCATAAATATGCTCCTATCATAAAGCATCTGCATACACTCAATTCCCACATAGAAGTTCATATTTTCAAAATCCACAACAACAATAAATCTGCCAACTATTTAAAATTAACTAACAACTTCCAACGTCACTTGACAAAAATCACAGCCAAGGTAAATAATTCTTAAAATTAACGGGTTTAGGGTTTTTCTCCGATTTTTATCTCAACGTCTCCAATCCACACTACACCTTAGCTGCTCTAGCCTGCGACTTCCTCTGCGTTTTCACTATGAACAAAGGTCTCTCACATACAAATCAAAATCCGAATTAAAAGGCTTGACTCTCAATCTTTTCAAAAAATTGGAAACTTGGAATTTGGAATATCCACTTAGATATTCTAGAAGCCCATCAAGAGAGGAGTAATTTTCCCTCTTGAGTCGAGACCCAAATTCGGAGAGATTGGCCGGAATAGGCAAAAAATAGCCGGGAACCATCGAATTTCAAGGCTCCAATCTCTGCGTACGCTTTATTTCAACGTGTAGGTATGATGTCAAATCTAAGAGGGCTCCGATATGAATCAGAGAGCCTCTGATGTTGCGTTATTTCATTGTATAGCCTAAACCCCAATCCCTCTATCTAAAACACACCAAAAAGAAGTGATGTCTGCCAGGAAAATAAAAGGATAACCAGGAAATAAAAAAATTAAAATTAAAATTAAAAACCAAGGATTAGAAAAAAGATAGGGAGTTACAAACCGTTTCCGATAAGAACAACTCCTACAAATTTGGTTCCCTTATAGGTTAATTATTGTATAGCCTAATCCAACACATCCTCTTCTCCTTCTCAAAATTCAAAAATCAAAACCCATAAATAGATGCACCCTAGTCAATTGATCATTAATCAAAGATATAAAATGGCTACACGAGTCTGTTCTCGACTCAAACAGTGCCGAAAAGTTGACATCATAGCTATCATCGTCTGTATCCCTATCTGGGTGCTGGGAATCCTGTTTTTCCACGACCAATATAAGTTGACTCCCGTAGAGCCCTATTTACGGCTCGACTCTTCCACCGTGTGCAAACTCAAGTCGAGTGGCTCCGAGTTAACCGCCACGTGGGACATGACGGTCGTCGCGGTGAACCCTAATCGCGTGCTTGCCATCTCCTTCGACAGCCTGCAAGTCACCATCTCGTACAAAACGGACACCGGCGACAAAGGCAGAGACGTCTTGCTCACAACGAAGCCGGTGCCTCCTCCTCCTTCGCCTTTAAATACAGAAACCTCGACCGCTCACAGCTTCAAGATGGAAACGGTGTCCGCTTATGTAGGCGATAACGTGGCCAATCAAATCTCCGAAGGGAGAGCTCGTGGATCGGTGAAATTCGTGTTCGGCATGCTAGGTTATTATAGGTACGTCAACACTACGCGGTGGTATTTGACTAGGCGTAGCTTAGAGTTTGGGGTGTTCTGTAGCTGGGTCGAGTTCGGGTTTTCACCGGGTAATTGGACCGGGACATTGACAACGATGGATCAGTCGGGGGCATGCGTGGATGATCCGATATCAGTCCATTTCAAGTAGAGATGTGGTTATAACTTATGTTGGTTGCCGTACGTTTAGTTAATTAGGGTGATTTTTCTTTCTTTGTTTCCCTTGTTTATTTATTTTTAAAAAATATGCAGTTAATCCTTGCTTGATTCGTAATGAAAATCATGGCGAAATTGTTCGTGTTTATCTACCTATGCCACATTTTTTTCTTTAATGTACCTCTATATTAAGCCGTTACCAATGGTTTCGCCGTTCATTACCGATCGTTTCGTCATCCTTTACCGATTGTTTTCGTTTCACCGTGACCGATCATTTTTGTTTTGCCATTAACGATCGTTTTCGTTTCGCCCACCAAGAGTGTATGCAACACTTATTTTTTGTTATGCTCCTTGAAACTCGATTTAATCTCATTTTCCCGTTTACACCTTGTAACTCATCCTTTGGAGAATATAAAACTTCCTCGACAAGTTCAAGGTTGGTTATATACATCCAATCCTCACATGCATTTTCTCTAACCAAGAGAAAGAAAAGTGAGAGAATGAGAGCACTCTTCTTTATAGTGAAGAGTACTCATCCTTAGAGTGAAGAGATTGAGTTTTAGTTTTCAATGAGAGAAGACTAAACACCACCACCACCACCAAAACTCGCCAACAGCCCTCTTGAGCAAGAGTGCTCTAGCTTATCACTCTTACTCATCATCGATCCATACCTTAATTTTAAGATGGATTACAACGGTTTGATCCTCATGAAGATGTGTGCGTGGGCAATCTACTCATCCAATTGTTAGATGCGGCCAAAAAATATTCAAAGGGTGTTTGAGACACCCTAACCCGATTCGCCGTCAAACTAGATGTGCCAGCCATCACAAAAGTAGTGATGAAGCCATAGGTAAAGATTAAAAACTGTGTGACAATTAGAACCAACGAGCTCAATTTATTAAAATAACTAAAATTATCTTGCAAGGAAAGTCAAACTACAAATAACCTCCCCCAGGAGACTCTGTAAGGTTTTTCTCTTTTATTACTTGTCATATTAGTTGCGCATATAGCAGCAGTAAATCGAACAGTATTCGCAATAGTGATGTTTAACTATAACCGTAAGTTTGGTTATTTATTAGTACAATTAGATAAACATTTATCTGGTGAAGTGTAAGTGGATAATAAACATTTTTCAAGTAAAAAAAATTCAATTGACTAACCCCCATTTTTGAAAACTCATAGTTTAAAACTACATAATTGTTTCAACCATAATATAGAAAATACAGTCGGTCATAAATAAAAAATCATGCCCGATAATAGTGGCAAATCCAGGATTGAACCTTGGGAGCCTCAGTGTTAAATACAAGTGTTCTCTATAAGAACAGAGCGTGAGCACACAAAAAAAAAAAAAAAATTAGTTTATTCGTTGAGGCATTTCGTCAAACACTTGATTGACTTGTTGTCGTCAGCTAAACTATGTTGTGCACATGTCAACATATATTGGCATATGCCAAAGTAATCTAATAAGTGATATAAAGAGAATTTATCAAGTGCTACTGAAGCAACCTATCAAAATATGCCTAACATGCATTACATTAAACATTTAGTAAGAAAAAAAGAGATATGTACCAAACATTTGGTCCCTATTTCCATCCACCCTTGTCTGAGGAACTGCAATACATTACTAGCATCTACTAGTGCAAATACATGCACATGTCTGTACAAGGTGTCTACTTGTGTATCTAGCATTTACTAGATATATTAAAAATTTAATTATCCTGCGTCGTAGATAGATCTATACTCAATAAATGACAACCATGTGGTGAAAATAAATCACAATATAAATATAAATCAATTAAGTGTCATGTACTCATCACGATTTCAAATCCAGTATGGTTCAAGACCTTACCAAAAACATGTAAGTTTAACAAAATATGTTCATCAAAACATTTGGAAAGGGATCCAGTCACAGAAACTTGGATCGTTCTTCCACAACATGTGGCTTCCTTTTGTTATGATTAGTTGAGCTTGCACCTTTAATAACACCTTTAGTCAATTTACTAAACAAATAAGGTTTTTTCTAAGTGTAAACTCGTTTATTTCCTCCGATTTGTGAGAATGTAGTACATCACATGATTCGGGACATGGAAAAACATTAGGGTAGGTCTTGAGTCCCCACACACCGACGTACGGATGTCATGCACAGTCACACGCCACCTTGTTGCCAGTGAACGCATCGCCAATGTCGTCGCTGTCGCTTGGGAATGTGCCATTAGGTTTCAATGTGATACATTTTTATTTTTCTATTTTCCTTGTTATGCGGGAAGGATGATCAGCACATGAACATCTTAATATGGCTTCCCCTTACTATTTCTTTTGCATGACCAACACACCTCTTTAAATTGTCAGAGAAAAGGGAACATTTGGCTTTTGGTTTTCATCAACTGTCATGGCACTGGTAGAAAAAATTATTTGCGCAATAGAATTTTATGCGACGAAGCAAAATTTGTCGCTATAAATAGTCAAGCGCGAAGAATGCGAGACACCATCGCGCAATATTATCAAACATTGTGCGACGACAATTTTCATCTCAAAAAAGATCTTTGCACGACGAAAAAACATCGTCGCGCAAACTGCGGGAAAAAACGCAGGGAAGTCTTTTTTTCTTCTTCTTCTTTTTTCTTTTTGCGGAAAAAACAATGCAGCAACGAAACATTTCCCGCTGAAGTGTGGCACAACAAAGTGTTCGTCGCGCAAGTTTTTTACTTTAGACGGTCAGTTATCTGAGTCAAAGGATTCAATGCCATTGAATCAAAGAAATCAATGCGGCATTTATTGAGGGATTTTGCACGGCGAATTGTTCGCTGGGCAAAGTGGCCAAGCTTTCTATAAATAACCAGTTTCACTGTCAATATTTCTCAAACCTTTTCCCGGATTACAATTGTAGTTGTTATTTAAATTTAAGCACGATGGAGGACTCATGTGATTGTTCGTCAATAATAATGGAGGGCGAAAGTTTCGGAAAAGGTAATACCCAGTAAATTATGTGTTTTGTATATAGTTTATATTTTGCATTATTATTTTTTATATTTTTTTAGTAGGCAAGAAAAAAAAAGAGCTGCCCTTGTGGTCTGATACAGTTTTGGTGGGAGCCGCTGGCCCTCCTCCTACATGGGGTACTCAGTATTCCCGATTCCATCTAAACCCTATTCCCTTCTTCCAGTTATTGGTTATCCACATGCGTCCCCTTAGTTCTCGACGTCCACTGCCACACTCCACCCTCTCTTCCTATCGTTTCAACCCCACCAACAGCCCCTTACCCTTCCTATGGAACCGCCCACCTTCAATGCTCCTAAATACATGGTGGTACAATATTACCTTTCATTCGGTCACCCAAATGACTCCCTTTGAAGCTGTCTATTGTTACCCTCCACTGCGAGTCACGTCTTATTTACATGGTTCACCAGTTCACCTTGTGAATGTTGTGCCGAAAATTGGTATGTTTTAAATTTATACTCGCAAGCGCACGAATCTATTGAAATATAAAGGAGTTTAAGTACGTGGTCGAATCCACAAAAGATTTATTAAAATGATGGAAAACCTAATCAAACCCGAATTAACTTAATACTAACTTAGTTGTAGAAAAGTAGTTGTGTTGAGCAAGCTAATCATGTGAACATGAAATTAGTGAAGAAAATAAATGAGAAAATTAACCAAGGTATCGGCCACTCCCATTAATCCATAAATTCCTAATTATTTATCTAACAATTCCTAGCTCACAAAGTAGCATTAATCATATTAAATTCTTCTTCGCTTAAAGATATAAATTCGAAGCATCACATGTAAACTAATCATTGAACTGCATAAGATCAAAGCATGCTAAGCATCCTATGTGAAGAATAATATTTGAATGATACATGATCCAAGTTTGATAAGAATTACAAAACCAAGCATGGTTCAACGAAGTTTGGCTTCAAAACTATCAAGAATGCATGACATTAAAAATGAAAAGAACAAAAACTTCCTTTAACCATTTGAAGCAAGAATCATAGGCATTAATAAGATCATCAAGGGAATTGAAGAGATAACGGAAAAACTTGTTTCATAATGGTTGTTTCCTCCTTAACTAAGGTTAAGGATAAGGAGTTTAGCCACTTATAGTAACAAAATACATAAACTAGAGTGTTTGTAAGACATGGAAAAAGAGATAAAACAAAGGACAAACTGAAATAGAATGGCTCTCCTCTCCCCCGTTTTCTGCAGCTCCTCTCCGTTATAAGAGAGCTGGAGCCTGGAAGTCCAAGTATTGCAATTATTTGGCAGCTACAACTTGCTTGTAGCGGGTGAATTTTTTCCTCCGTTTCTTTTACTTCCATCACTTCTTGTCTTCACGCATGATGAATTCCACCTCCTTTAACCATTTAGTGAACAACCACTGCAGGTTTATTACTCCCTCTCGTTGCTCCCAACTCTTCTTTCATCCATAGAGGCTAGAAGTCCAACTTATGCATTTATTGGGCAGCTGCTACAGTTTCCTTAGAACAAGCTTCAGTATTTTGAGCACACAGAACGCTACAGTGAATAGATTATCCCCACATTTGGATATGTTACATTAGACACAATTTGGAGAAACTTTCATGACAAAGTCGTTTTCATTTGAGCATTTTAAGTTGACATTTTGAGCCCCTGCGAATCTGAGCATCTGTCGGCGTGGGATGCACTGGGAATGCTACAGAGCTTAGATTGGCGCCAATTTTGAATATGTTGGAGTAGACATAATCTGAACCAACTTCCATGGATAAGTCATCTATATCCGAGCGATCTACATTGATGGTTTGAGGCCTGGGAGTTGACTGATGAACAGGAGCTGCTAATTCCAGCTTGCTGCCACAACTTGCATGCAGCCATGCATGTATCAATTACCTAAAATGAAAAGCACCTTCTATGAATTTGATATCGGAGCTTACAAGTGTGAATGAGAAGAAAGAGAAGTTTATTTATACTTGACATAAAATAAGACAAACTATCTTAAATTAACTGAACAGAGGACTAAAAATTCTAAACTTAGCTGAAGATGTGACATAAAATGTGCTCATCAGGGGACACCACCCTTCGTGACCGTGATGCCTTGCTCCGTCACCTTCGTGAGAACCTGCAGATGGCTCAAGACAGAATGCGCCACTATGCTAGAAATTTTTTTTGAGCGAGAATTCACGGTTGGCGATTGGGTCTTCCTCCTCTTACAACTATCGCCAATCCTCTAGCAGTCACACCAACTGCCCCAAACTGGCACCCACGTATTATGGTCCTTACAAGTTTATGCTTCTCTGTTATATTTGTCAATATTCCAACATTTCTGGATAAAGAGAGCATAACATGATCCATCAGGTTGAAGAGTTATATATATATATATATACACACACACACACACACAGAGCTTAAGAGGAGGGATCCCCATTTTTTGAAAAAAATGGGGATTAGGTGTGGGGCCCACTTCACATCTAATTTCAACGATCCGAACCATTTATTTTGTTAGTCTCGATTCATAGATCATCATTGCAAAAATTCAATTCAATCCGAAACCATTTGCCTATTTAATTATCAATATCAAATTTCATATTTTCTTATATAACAAAGTATTCGTTCATTTCCTTGAACCCAATTAGATGTCTTAAACATTTCCAATTTAGCTAATATTTTGCAAGGATGATTTATGAATCGAGACTAACAAAATAGACGGTTCGGATCATTGAAATTAAATGTGAAGTGGGCCCCACACCTAATCCCCATTTTTTTCAAAAAATAGGGATCCCTCCCCTTAAGCTCTTTGTGTGTATATATATATATATATGTATGTATGTATGTATGTATGTGTGTGTATATATATATATATATATATATATGTATGTATGTATGTATGTATATCAAATATTCTTCTAAGCAGCCTGTAATAATTAATTAAAATGAGAATCATAGAGCCAATGCTCTGAAAATCGAAAAAGATTTTTGTATCTAACAAAACTTAGAAGTAAATCTTGGATCTAGATCAGAAATAATATTCACTGGAACTCCATGATACTTCACAATCTTCGGGATGAACAACTTAGCCAATTTATTCAGAGGATACTTTTCCCTCACTGGGATGAAGTGTGCTGACTTGGTAAGCCGATCTACAATCACCCAAACGCCATCAAACCCATTCTGAGTACGTGGAAGCGTATTCACAAAATCCATAGTTATATTTTCCCATTTCCACTGAGGAACAAGAAGTGGTTGTATTCGTCCAAAAGGCTTCTTTCTTTCTACTTTGACTTGCTGGCAAACAATACACCTACTTACATATTCTGCAATTTCCCTCTTCATACTCGGCCAATAATAAAATGGTCGAATGGTATGGTACATTTTAGTCTCTTCTGGATGCATCGCATAAGCCGAACAATGTGCTTCATCCAAAATTTCCTTCTTTAATTCCTCATTATTCGGCACATACATTTTGTTCTCCTGCATAAGCCTGCCATCTAATTCTTGAATCCTGAGGTCTTTCTTTTTCCCTTCAATTCTCAGTTGGATCATTTCCTGGATCTCTTCATCAACCATCTGAGCTTCAAGTACACGATCGACTAAAACTGGCTTGACTTGGAAACTAGCAAGAAAAGCTTCTCTTCGTTCTTCTAACTCCAACTTTACTCCAGTAGCTCTCAAATCTGTAAGAAGAGGAACACGAGAAGCATACAAAGCATTAAGTCGACCTTGAGGTTTCCTACTCAGTGCATCAGCTACCACATTTGCACGACCCGGATGATACTCAATAGTGCAGTCATAATCACTAAATAACTCCATCCACCTTCGCTGACGAAGATTAAGATCATGCTGAGTAAAGAGATACTGAAAACTCTTATGATCTGTGAAGATCTTACACTTCGCACCATAGAGATAATGCCTCCAAATCTTCAAAGCAAAGACAATGGCTGCCAACTCAAGATCACGAGTAGGATAATTCCTTTCATGAATTTTCAATTGTCGAGAAGCATAGGCAATCACTTTATTATGCTGCATCAAAACACATCCCAAACCATTCAAGGATACATCACTGTAGACCCCATAATTACCGTTATCATCTGGGAGTGCTAAAACAGGGGTGTGAGTGAGATAATACTTCAGTTGCTGAAACTTTGCTCACAATTCTCGTCCCACTCGAACTTAACATCCTTCCTGGTTAACTTCGTTAGTGGCAAAGCAATCATAGAAAAATCTTGAACAAATCGTCGATAGTAACTTGCTAGACCAAGAAAACTCCGCACCTCAGTGACGATTCGTGGCTGTTCCCAATTCTCCATTGCTGCAATCTTTTGAGGATCTACTTGAATTCTTTGAGCGAATATAACATGTCCCAGAAATGTCACTTGATTTGTCCATGATGTGAAAATTAACTAGCACTCAAATTAAACCCTCTTTTTATCAATTGTAGCAAGTATGTAAGTAAGGATCGTTCTAGGCCGGGGATTAGGAGGGATTGCCAAATCACTTGAAAACTGACTCAAAAACTTAAAAACAAAGTTTAAAACACTAAACTAGACTCAAAGAACACAAATCTAAACTTTAAAACACGAAAACAAACCAAAAGACTCAAAACAGCAAACAAACACTCAAAACTGCCTTAAAACCACTTTCTGGGCAGTTTTGAGCACTAGGGAAGAATTTGGACGAAAATTGATTTTAACTTGACTCAAGACACCTAAAAACACAAACTAAATGGATTTCTAACTAATTTGACACTTGAAACTAAAGGGGGATTGATTTTGGACGAATTTTGAAAACAAAACAAAACTTTGTAAATTGAAAAGACTCTAAAACGAATTTGGTTTAAATGGATGGATGGAAGGCTAGCTAAGGGGTTCATCTCCACACATGTCACACTTGCATATAAAACGATTTCCAATTGCTTTTCAATAAACCATGAATTCCCAACGCCCCAAGTTAATTAGGTCCGCTTAAATTAACCTTCAGATTTTCCTAATGTTATTGAATTGGATGATTGCATACGACAACCCAAAGCATTCCCCACAAGTCCCCTACATGATTGCATAATAGAGATACAAGCAAGAATCATTAAGTTCTATGAAAATCATAAGCATTGACGAAGCACTTGTTACTATGATTGCATGAAACTTATGCCAAGAATTTACTTAAAGCGATTGAGATCATCAACCTTTACTACTTGTGAATATAAGTTCATAACAATTAGGTGAAACTCCCTTATATCCTAGCATCAAATTCATGCATGCAAATTAAGTGTCGACCCTCAACCAACATACACAAATCAGTTTTAATTCTTGTAGATAAGTAAATTGAATTCACAACTTATGAAACGCAATTAGAAGTAATCAAATCATATCGCAAGCATAAACATGTATTTCGAATCCCCCCCTAGCCAAGGGGGGGTTTAGTTCCTCATGCGTACAAAACAAAGATAAATAAGTTTAAACATTAAAATCCAAAGAAAGAAAACACCTAGAATGCTCCAACTTGACAGCAAGTGCATCCAAGAATCCTCCTTCCTCCTTGCTGCGCAGAGAACTTGTGGACAGGTTTTTGGGGTTATTTGTGATGTAGAATGGATGGGGGATGTGTGGTGGTGTCTAGGGTTGATGGGTGGTGCGGCTAGGATGGTTTTTGGGCAGAAATTATGGAATATGGTGGTGCAAGGGTGCGGCAAAAGGTGAGTGTATGTTTCTGGCGTGAATGATGAATTGTGAGGGATGGTGTGTATGAATGGGTGCGACAAATCCTTTATATAGGCTCTAAAAACCCTAGGGGAATCAGATATGGACTTCTAGAATCCAAATCCACAAGGAAAAAGGCCTAGAAATCAGAAATTCAATGGGAAAAAGGATAAAAGGTGCGGCACTAAAGGATAGGGTAAGATAAGGCTTCTAGAAAGCCTTGCAAGGCAAGGAAATAGGGCATCTAGAAGGGATATGTGCGGCACCCTCTTAGGAATGTGGATAGGGCTTCTAGAAAGCCTCTAATGCAAGGATAAGGTGTCCTAAAGTGTTTGGGATTCCTCATTCTTCTTGGAAACCTTTTCCTTCTTCAACTTGGAATACTTCTTTCTTCTTGAAACTTGATGCCATTTGGATTTAACTTTCCTACTTCAAGTAGGAAACCTTGTTTGAGTAGGAAACTTCATTCGTCTAGGAATCCATCTTCAATTAGGAATCCATCATTGATTAGGAATCCTTCTTCAACTAGAACTCCTACTTTGACTTGGATTACATCTTCAATTAAGCACTTTCCTACTTCAACTAGGAAACCTTGCTCAAGTAGGAAACATCATCTTCAAATCTTTAATTTCGTCCATTCTCTTGGCTCCAAGCATATGTTGTCCATTCCAAGCTCTAAATTGCTCCAAAAGGCTCCAAAATACATCATTTTGCATACTTTGCCCTTAGAACCTGAAAACACATAAAACTAGCTTAAAAGACTACTTTACTAAGGAAAAACACTATAAATGCACAAGAACAAGCTAAACTAAGGCGCATAAATATGCTCCTATCAGTCCAAAATTGACATTTGTCAAACTTTGCATACTACCAATGTTCCCTTAAACATTGCAACACCAACCCAAAATGACTAGCATACTTTACTTTCAACTTAAGAGTATACCAGACCTCAACTTTTTCCTTGAAACATATAAGCACCTCTAAGCTGATCAAACAGTCATCAATGCGCGGTAATGGATAACGGTTCTTACTTGTTACCGGATTCAATTACCTAATATCCATACATATTCTTAAGGTCCTGTCTTTCTTCCTTATAAACAAAGTTGGGGTTTTCCAAGGTAACTTACTGGGTTGATTGAAACCTTTATCAACTAATTCCTGTGACTGAATTTTCAATTCTTTTAACTCTGTAGGAACCAATCTATAACATAAAATCTGTACTTGGAGACAATTCAATAATGAACACCACATCTCTGTCTGGTGGCAATCCATGTAAATCATTCTGGAAACACATTAGGAAAATGTCTACCACTCGTACGTCATCCACAAATCTAGGAGTACGATCCTGCAACACCATATGAGCTAGGTATCCTTGGCAACCTTTTGATAACAATCTCTTTGCTCTCACAACAAAAATAACGGCATGCATCACTCCACTTTGCTTACTCACAAAAGTAACCTCTGATAATCCAAGACAATGGAAAGTAACTGATTTCCTGTAGCAATCCATATTGGCACGATTATAATGCAACCAATATGTGCCTAAAATCACATCAAAATCCACATTGTCTAACAGGATAAGATTCGCTGGCATAACTACTTCTTCCACCATCACTGGACACCTTGAATAATCATAACCGACATAGAATGACTTACCTGTTTACTTGCTTAACGAATCCAACAAATAAGTTATGGATATTACGGTCTGCAGCCCGCAATAACAATAACTCACTGTTGTCTCGATAAGTAAGCAACAATTCTTAAGGGTGCAATATTATCATCTTGCTCTTCATTAGAAATACATATACACTCCTTGATCGTGCTTATTCACTACTTTCTTTGGCAACATCGTCAATAACATAAAATTTCTACATCACAATAAATTAAAACTCTAGCAAAGTAACCAAGAATGTTTCACGTGCCCATGATCAAGTCCGAAAGATTTTGAGTATCTTGTAGCTCTATGTCCCATTTGTCCACATGTAAAGCATCATCTGCTTTCCCGCCTACACTCTCCAAAGTGTATGCTATTGTACTTACGGCACAAAGGTACATTTCCTCTACCAGAGTCACCTCGCCTCTGTAATCTAGGATCTCCAGTAAATCTACCACCTCGCATCTGACTAATGGTACAAAAATCTCTGCTGACAAAACTAGAATTAACTCCACTTCTTTTGAAGTTCTAAGTCTTGCGAGGTTCTTGAGACACATGACCTTTACCTTGGTCATTTTTCCTTTGATTCTCATTCTTTTCCTTGTCTCAAATTGTAAACTCTTGTTTCTTACCGTCCATATATGCTGGAGGAATAAACCTTTTCTTAAACAACTTTTTAAACAATTCTCATTCAGCTGTTTCCTCCGGTGACATCGTATAAGACTCATATCTCCACCAGGATGCAATTTCAATACTCAGAAACCAGATAGTCATCTCGACCTACCTTTCAAAAGAAAGATTCCCTTAACTTGCAGAATTTGAAACGCCCTTTCCAATGATTAAGCCATCGATCTACTCCCTCCGGTCTTTCATATCCATAAAGTGATTCAGATTCAACTTATAACCATTCTCAAAATGAGTCCTTTGGGAAGGACGGATAACAGACTGAATCACATTAGTAATAGTTTCCCATAACTAAGTTAAATCGGGGAAACTTAGCTCATCTGAACAAAGTGGCTATCTACAAGGCGGTAAAGTTCTGACAGAAGACACTAGGGAATTCTCAAGATGTCCAGGACTACAACTTAGGCTCTGATACCAACTGACACATCCCGTCCCGAAGAAGGGCATACTGGCCGTCACGTGAGAGTGATGTAACCATTTACACAGTTCGGAAGCTTTAAAGATACAATTACTAAGATATAACACCCGAGGGTGAATCCTACTTTTGTGAATTCTGTCAGAACACCGATGGATTCCTCGTGGCCACCAAAGCTCTGCTATCTTGAACCTAGAGGGGCGCAAAACAAAGTTGAGTGGGTCAGTAAAACAAAGTTTTTTCGAAAACATTTCATTTAACAACATTTCTAACCCTTCACTGTAAAACCTATATACTTTCCCAGAAAATAGTATATATATAACCATATATAATCTCAAAACTCAAATCACAAGTCTTTAACACTTTTCAAGAAAATATGCCATGCTATGCATCAAAACATAATAAAGATGCATCAATAACTAGGGGTGGGTTCGGTTTAAATCGGTTCGGTTTTTTGCCAAAACCGAAACCAAACCGAAATTTCGGTTCGGTTCGGTTCGGTTCAATTTTTTTTCGGTTCGGTTTTTTCCAGTTCGGTTTCGGTTCGGTTTCGGTTTTTTGTTTTTATTTTTTTTCAAAAAATGAAAAACATTGAAATTTTAAATTTTAACATATCCAACACAATCATAACATAAACATTCTAACTAGAATCAAAGACAATGAAAATAAACATTTAAAGTTGAACTAAAATCATCAATCAAGTCTTTCAAAGTCCAAACTAACAACCTCACAACACAAAAATCACACAAAAATCGTACAAATGACTTAGAAAAGTTAAATTGTATGATGTTGTTCAAAGATCAGTGTTGTTTGCTTGTAACTGCATGTTGACAACTTGATTAGTAAAGGTAATGCGTGGGTGGATTTATTGAGTGTGTGTTGGATTCTTTTCCATCACAAATTACCCAAGTAATCTACCCGAAATAAATGTTTATGGATTATGTTACATGTTATATGAGAGTAGATTTGGAAAAGAAAGCTGGCGCAGAAGTAGACAGTGCTATGGAGATGGATGTAGGTACTTCGGGAAGAGGTTTGGTTCCGGAACCTTATATGGGGGAGAAATAATAGGTTAGGGTTTAGAGTTTTTATAAGCCTTTTTTTAATATTTTGAGCTTAAAGTTTGGCAACACATTGGGTTAGCACATTTTAACTTACAAATTGGGTTTAGAAAATAATACCCAAAACAAATAATTAAATAAAAAAATTAATTTAATTAATTCGGTTCGGTTCGGTTTGGTTCGGTTTCTAGATCACTAAAACCGAACCGAACCAAAAGAATTCGGTTCGGTTCGGTTTTTTTCAATTCGGTTCGGTTTTTTCGTTCGGTTCGGTTTTTTCGGTTTCGGTTCGGTTTGGTTTTCGGTTTTTTTCGGTTTTCGGTTTTTTGAACCCACCCCTATCAATAACAGGTGAAATAAGGAATCAATCGGAGACCCTGCAGTTGGTCCTGTACGGTTAATTTTATAGCTCAATATCCAGTCCAACCGGAGTCACCACTATGACCTGTATGGCACTACTCTGCACATAAATCGGAACTACCTAAAGTAGTCTGTACGACAAGAATGGTGTAAGAATACGCTCTAGTGCTTCTCTCATCAACAACTGTATAATAATCTAAAGTCACCTACAGGTCAGAACCACCTCTAGTGGTCTGTACGACATGTCGGAATCACCAATGTGATCTGTACGACATGCACCTACTTGGATCCAAGGTGAGCGTGTGGTGCAGGGTGAATAATATAAGCACTAACACCATGGGTGCAGGTTATGAGCTCTCAACATAATTCACATCATCATTAAATCACATGAACAACATAAAACTCACCTGATACTCACCTGTGCGTCCACAGCATCATTTAACATATATGCATCAATTACTAACTCACATATTTCATATCTATGTATGCATGGCATTTTAAAACATACTTTCATTTAAATTCAATTTCTGGGAAAAATCAATAGTATATAGGTATATATAGAAAATAACTGCCCACTCACATGGAGTTCGCCCTACAACTCCCTAGCACAACACATCGAGGCGTCATGACGATCGACGACTAGAACAAACATCAAATCAAACCTCAGAAGTCATATCGCTAGAATATATAACTTATATAAAACACGTCACTATGCAGTTTGATCCGAAAGATCTACAACTCAGATTTCCAATCCATAACTTCCAGAGCTCCACAATATATCCCTAGAACAACATCCTAAAATTTCCTTACCATCCAACGGTCGGATCTCCGTCAATTGTCAAAACCAAGTGACGGTTAACATTCTATTTTATGAACTTACAACTCCAATTCCGGAAGATCCGTAAATCGGATTCCCAATCCGTAAGTTCCTATAATCCTCAAATATTACGTATTACAACGTATCAAAGTTTGGTGACGATCCAACGGTCGGATCGTCAATTCACATTTTCACCTAACCACGAATCGTAACGAACTTAGGTTCAATTATTCAATTTACGTCAATCAATTATCAAACTGAACCTAGAACATTAAACAAATGCTAAGAATGACATTGGCGGGCCACTGACCACATGCCGCCGCGGGTGGCGGTTGGCCGCCCCGGCTCGCCAGAAAATCCAATCATCTCCAAAAATTACCAAAATTTACAAAAATGAAGATCTCAATGAGTAGAGTAAACTTTATACCTGAGGTCAAGGCCAATTTGGCTTGGAAACACTTCAATTTTGCCAAAACCGTGAAGAACCTTAGAAATGGATGTGTTTCAATTCGACCTCCAAACGTGTTCCGACGCCTCCACCACTGATTGGGCTTTGTTCGTGGGTTCTAGGGGAGTCTAGTGGTGGTAGCAATTTGCTGGATTACCTTCACGATTGTCGGATTTTGCCATAGCACCCTCGGAACCCATATTTTCATTCTACTCGAATTCAAGCTCAAATCCCATAAAATTAGGTTGGGAATGGAAGAGGAAAGTACTAGGGGATGATTGGGAATGGTTTCTTAGTCCAATTTCGAAAGAAATCCGGTGGAAAACCACCGGAAAATATGAAGGAAAGGGAATGGGTGCACACGGGTCGCGGGTTGGGAGAACCCATTTTCTTCCTTCTCTTCTCTGCTTCTTGCCCTCTCTCCTTTCCTCCTTTCTTTATTCCGATTGGCCGGTCTCCTCTCTCTCTTCTCCCCATTCGCTGGACTCCCTCTTAGACCCTCCTGTTCCTTTCCTTTCTCTTTTACCGATTGGGCATTCCTGCCCAGTCTCTTTTCTCTGTTACTTCTTCCTCTCACGCACACACACACACACATAAAACCTTCTTTCTTCTCATCCCAGCCATCCATTTATTTCTTCATTAAATTTGGCCCGTCCACTTTCATAAATGAAATTCCAGATTTTACTAAAATTATAATTCCTAAAATGCCCAAATTTCAAATGTTAAAATCTTTATCGTTGTAACTCCAAATCACGAACCGTCTGCGCCCACGCGTCCGTAGCGACTAGTACTACGAGGATATGTCAAGAAAACAATTCTTAGATGGCACGACACAACGATTAACCTCGAATAATGCGCGTGCCTAGAAGGGCATTTTTGTAAAATCCTTTATTAAAACTTTAAAAACTCTTAAAATCAGGGACGGGCTGTCACAAGTAGGCCATAAGTGACAAAAGTTTCCACACATTAAAATTACCAAAGCGCATTAACAATTTCATAATAATTAATTTACAAGTGTGAAAAACGTGAAAAAATAAGCAAACACTCGTAATTGCATACTATACGCTTATATAATGGGTACATCCAGTGGCGGATCTAGAATTTGAACCTTGGGGTTTCAAATGCTAAATACAAGTTTTTTTAGATAGGAACAAAGAACGAAGTGCATAAAAAAATCAATTTATTCAATTGGTGGGTTTATTGTGCACATGTCCACAAATATCGACATATGCTGAAGCAATCTTAAGAGTAATGTAGAGAGAATTTGTCAAGTGTTGTTAATGCAACATGTCAAAATATGCCTAGTATGCATTACATCAAATATTTACTAGGCACAAGAAGGACCCATACCAAACATTCGGAAGGTCCTTGAAAGACCTTCACATGTATATTTTTCATATTCGGGTAGTCTTGGGACCACATTGGTCCCTATTTCCATGTGCCTCTGGGTACATCGTCTTTTGGATTTTTTAAACCCTACAAATGCTCGTGAAAAGTGTTTTTAGGGGGGATTCAAAATTACAAATGTGCGTGGTTGCATCATCTACGCTTAGATTATAGTTATACCGTCGTTTAGATTTTTAAAACCCTCCAAACCTTGATGAATGGTGTTTTTTTTTATTTGAGTATAAAATTCATAATAATTAATGCAAAAGTGTGAAAAATGTAAAAAACATAAAAATAAAAATAATACAATCACTCGTAATGACAAAGCTTTGCAATTTTCATGAAGGGGTCAATTCCAAGATTTGACACCATAATCCATAAACCCTAGATACCGTCGATTGGCTTTTACGCTGTATTCTTCTTACTGGATTGCATTTTCATATTTTATTTTTTGAAAACATGATATTTTAGCAAATGCAGAAAAATAAATAGTTCGGATCGTTGATATCACGTTTCCATGTTTACAGTTAACTGCAATATTAGTTGAATTTTTTTTGGTTTAGAGACTTTATAAACTCTAAGCAATATTTTCACTAATCGTAAAAGCCTAAACGTGATACCAACAAACCGAACCATTTATCTTTCTGCACCTGCTAAAAGATCATATTTTCAAACAAAAAAAAAAGCAAAATTCGATGAGACGAATGGAGTGTATTGTAAAAAAAACGACAATCAACAGTTATATTTAAAGGAAATGAACACAAATATGCCATTTTTTTGTTCTTGTGACCAAAATAGAACAAACCGTGTAACATCCCACATCACCTAGGGGAGTGGATCTTTTAAGCCTTATATGTATATTCCAACCTCTTCCTAGCATGAGGCCTTTTAGGAGCTCACTGGCTTCGGGTTCCGTAGGAACTCCGAAGTTAAGCGAGTTTGGGCGAGAGCATTCCCATAATGGGTGACCCACTAGGAATTTCTCGTGTGAGTTCTCAAAAACAAAACCATGAGGGCGTGGTCGAGGCCCAAAGCGGACAATATCGTGCTACGGCGAAGTCGAGCTTGGGATGTGGTGGGGGCCTGGGCCGGGATGTGACAATTTGGTATTAGAGCCAATCCCTGGCCAGAAGTGTGCCGACAAGAACATCGGGCCCTTAAGGGGGGTCGATTGTAACATCCCACATCGTCTAGGGGAGTGGATTCTCTAAGCCTTATACATATATTCTCACCTCTTCCTAGCATGAGGCCTTTATAGAGCTTAATGCATTCCAGATTTTTTAACAAGAGAATTTCTGCAGGGGAAGAATGTCAGGTAAAAACAGCAATAGCGAGAGAAGGCTTCTAGCCACTTTTCCACCTCCACCACCAGTAAAACAGGAATCTATTCTTGATTCCTCATCATCGGCCCTAGCCATTACCAACATATTTGTTTCCTTAGGATCTCCTTTAAGATCAACCGTTGGGGAATTCCGACCAAATTACCAAATGGCATTAGCCAGCCCATATGATCCATATTCATCAATGCCCTCACCTTCAACCCCAAAAACACCTAGCTTTGCTAAGACATCTCCATATGTTAAGAAACATCATATGGAACAACTTTTCTGCATCCCTCACCACATTAATAAAAGGCAATTGCCAAACAAAATAGCCAAAACCATACTACCCCCCAATTTCCATTATGTCCTAACTGAATCTTTCAAATCCTTACAATATTACCAAGCCATTCTTAGTGAGATCGAAGGTGTTTCCATTAAACCTATCTATAACACCACTCACCAAAACAAACTTCTTTACCATTCACTCCACATTGGCAAATTTCTTACCAAACAAGAATGGGGAATCCCCTTTTATCATACCAAACAACTTCACACCAAACATGGTTAATTCCCAACAACAAATACAGTTATTTTGACTACATTCAAGCATGGACCAATATATTTTTACACCAAACATTCGACTTTAGTCATTCTTGGTTCATCACATTTGATAAAAGTTTTAGGTTAAACTTCCCAGCTTGGTTTCCAAATTGGTGGTTAGCTCACGGCCCAATAACCAGTTTACTACCAGAAGATCTCATGCAATTCCTTTCATCTGGTTTCCAGAAGCATTTTGACAAAAGCCGTTTCGATGACAGAATCACTCTTCTTTCCTTGTTCATGGAAAAATACAAAGTCCCTTGGATTTATAAGTGGAATTATGAGTATGAAACAGGTGAAATTTACAGAGCCAGGTGGGTCAAATGGTGGGACAAATTCGACTATGGAAAAATTGTCAGTTTAGTCTCATCGGAATTTCCAACTACACTTGTTCTAACGATATCTCCACCAACAACATCAACACAGGCATTGCCAGAAATCCCAGAAAATACCCAGTCACTATCAGACATTAGTCTTTTATCATCCCTCAAAGGAAAATCCAAATCATCAAAAACTTCAAGTTCGAAGAAGAAAAGGAAATCCTCACAATTATTAAAAATGGCAGCTAAGCTTATAGCAAAAGCAGCATTGCTAAACAGTGAAGATGAAGATTCAAGTTCAAACTCATCAGATGCATCATCACAACATCCGACCAATCCAGCTAGCCAGAAGACCTCATGGGCGGATTATCAGGATTCCCAAGACCCATTTGATTTGTAATCAACATGTGAATAAATAGTTTTTACCATGTAATAATTGACAGAAAAAGACATCAAAAGCAGTAACAGTCAGCATCGAAAGCAGTAGCCATCAGCAACAATAATTCCAGACAGTTTACTATTCATGAATAGTAAAATCACATTTTTTCACTATTTATCAACAGTAGCCATCATTTCAGAAAAGAGGACGCGTGATTCCACAGTAATCTGACAACATCACTAGTCTCCACAACCTCGAGCACGATGGTTGGCTTGTTATGACGACCCTTGAATTGGCTAGCCCAAGTAGTAGGAAAATTCTTCCACTCCTAATGCATACAATCAAGACTTTCTATCAAGCTAGGGAAGCCTCTTTTGTCTGCCTTGCGTAGAAGCCTCTTCAAATCTTCATGATTTTGTGTGCGAAGGTGTTGGAAATGTGCCCTAAAACCAACCATATGATGATACTTTATGGACATTTCACATGTTAAACTAATCTAGTTTAATATCAAGGGAAAAGATTATTGTTTTAAGCCGTCTCATATAAATGTTATATGCTTAAACGATAAGTCCATGAAATATGTAATTAGGAGAATGTAATTTAAAGAAGTTAGATTCATGAGACAATTCTCTTTCGTATACATATCCTAAACGTTCCTGATCATAGGATTGCCAATTGGGCATTGACAGTCCGTCAAGATCAGTACGTGATATGTCTTCTCTCAGAGAGAGTGACTAGTCTCGAGTCATTGGTGTGATTGACACCAAGACAAGCATGTAGGTGCTCAATAGAGAATGAGTCCACTGAACATGATCAACGAGGAGTTCTCATACTCATGTCACATGAGAACTCATGGTTGGGATAATGCAAAGTAGTCATTTAACCTGAGGCATCATAGTTGTCTTGTGGTTAGGTCCTTGATCTTTGACTATGTCAAAGTCACTCTGTCAGAGGGTGTCCACGACATAGTTGGGGTTAAGCCACTTAGCCATGGAGGCAAGTGAATGCGCAACAAGGGATCTCTAACCTTCAAACCGTTTGAGGGTGAATACTCTATGATATGATTAAGAATCTATGGCCAGAGTATGAATAAGATTTAGGAAGTCGTTCCAAATCACATTCAAGGTAATCATATAAGTAAATGAATCACATTGGATAGTAGACATGATTAAACTATCAAACCAAACAATGTGGTCAAGAGTATTGTATTAGAGAAAGACCGTATTGCATTGTAATTCTAAACTGAATAGGTTCTCCACCTCTTCTGATTAGCTTGGGTAACCATGACATACTGCTAGGTGTCACTCATGGTTTGTTGAAGCCCTAAACGTGTATAATCACTAAAGGGAGAATTGAAAGTAAGTTTCAATTCACAATCGATCGTTAAGAGTAACAATCGCCCACTGCCTCGCTAAAAGGAACCTAATGGATCGTACACCGTGTAAGGTAGAGATTGAAGAAACAATGGAAATGAGTAAGAATAATTAAATGGTTTAATTATTTATGGCTAGGATTAATTAATATGTTAATTAATCAAACGAATAAGTACGTTATAGACCTAGGGTTAGTTTTGGGCCGCAAGGCCCAATGGGATTTGAATGTCAAGCCCATTAACTCAAGTTGTATGACAACTTGAATAAACAAAAGGCGTGAAAGCCCAATAAACCCTTAAGGTTGGCCAAATAGAGGACGGTAGTGAACTTGCTTTAATTGTAAGTTTGCCACTCCATTGTGAGGTGGTATAAAGGCAACTTTATAGCCATTTCATCCTTAGGGTTTTTTTTAGGGAAAGGATGAGAACACAATGCTCTCTTTTTCTCTCTAAGAGGCCGGCCCCCTTGGAGGAGATTAGCTAGCAATGTTTCATCCTCCAAGGTCACTCATCTCTTCTTCAAGTCCCTAGAGGTTCTCAATTTTTGGAACTTGGAGAATCCTTTCTAGCATCCTCCTCCAAGAAATCGATGGAACTAAGAAGCAAGGAATGAAGGCCCTCTCCTTGGGTGATTAGCCTTTGCTTATGCAAAGAGGAATCAACAAAGGTATAAAATATCTCAACTCACTATGTTCTTGAGTTGAGTCTTGGTTCACCTTTCTACTAGGCTTTGAATTTCATGGGTAATGTTTTGTTTTGAGTGCATACAAGCATGATTCCGCCTTTAAATGTTAATTGCATGCCATAGATGTTGCTCAAATGAACATGTTTTCCACAAAATTTCTTTCAGAAGGTAATTGGCTCCATATATGGCTTCAATTACCTTACAGAAGCACTTGAGGTTCTCAATAACAGTACTCTCCGCATGTCAACAATATTTGTCAGTTGAGTCTGTAGAGCACCCATTTGCTAGCATCTGAAATGTAGATGTGAGCTTCTGATGAGGTAATACACTTTGCCGGCCTACGACATCTATGTTCCTTGCAAATTCAGCTTTTTCGTTGTTCATTTCTGCATCTGCAGTTGCAAGGCTTGCTTAGTATTGTGCCATCTACATTGCCAAGCTACGCATTCTTCTATCACCCATTAATGAGATGTTGATGATTTTGAGGAAACAAAAACACTTTGAAAGGTTGAAGATTGGTGAATATGTTGTGTGATGGTTAGATATTCAACCTATACTTATATAGAGGATGATTGAAGGTTTGCGTGTTTCATGTGTGTAGGTTTGTGTTTCATGCGTTTCATGTGTTTTGTATGTATTTGGTATGTGTTTCATGTGTGTCATGTGTTTTACATGTTTGGTGTGTCATACATCTCTATCATGTGTTTTGTATGTGCTTTATATGTGTTCTGTGTGTCTTGTGTATTTCACGTATTTTGTGTTTATACATCTCTATTATGATTTTCATATTCTTCCATAGTGTTTCATGAGTTTCATGTATTGATTTAGTGATTTTTCAATATTTATCGGAATTTAAATATTTTTAGGTTAAATTGTTCATAAAATTAATTTAGAATAGTTCTACATAATTTTTTAAAAGTTAATTTTTAAAAAATTAGCCTAAATTCATTATTTAATAATCTGGGGCTAAAATTTTAGGCCAGGAGAGTTGGAGCAGTTAGGTTAAAACTTCAATCTTCTGGGTTAAAAATTTTAGGTTTTAGGCCAAGGGTTGGAGATGGCCTAACTTGGCTGTGAAGTTGTTGTTAAAAACAAAAAAAATATATGTTTATGTAATTACTAAATTGCTCATATTTATTTTATTTTATTTTGGTACAATTTTGATGAGGGGGTTAAAATAGTAATTACATAAAGTTTTAGTTGACAACCATGGTTCTATTAATAGGTAGTTTTTTATTTTTTTATTTTTTATTTTTTTATTTTTTATTTTTTATTTTTTATTAGTACAACAATATTTTTTACACTAAAAGGAGATGGAGTTCGGCTAAGCCATACAATGAGTAATTGAATTTGGTAACGAATTCACCATTTACGAGATTCGAACCTAAAATCTTTCACTTATAAGTGAATAGAATTATCATGAGACCGTAATACTGAGTGACATTAATAGGTAGTTTAGATTTACAAAAGGCGGCCAAATGAACTTATCGTCATTTTCAGTAAGATGCATGTTAAATTATTAATTGAAACCAATGGAATTAAAATTATTGCGAGGAACAACTTGTTGCACTTTTTCCTTATTCGAAGAACCATCAATGTTAAATATTCGATCAACAACTGTTTCACCAAGATTTCGAATATTTTGTAAATAAATTATTTTAGTTTAAGGAAGATGATAAATTCAGGACCGGTTTTGAGTTTTTTGGTGCTCAGAGCAAATGCTCAAAATGTACATGTTTTAATATATGAAAATATATTTAAGGAGGGCTGGAAGTGGAACCTAGTCGAAGTTAGGGGAGGGGCCTCAACCCTCATGCCCATATTATATTAATGGGTAAACTGTCGGTTTACCCCCTGAACTTTCACCTCACTTTCGATTTCCCCCCTGAACTTTTCTATTGGAAAATTAAGGACTCAAACTAATTTTTTTAGCCAATTTGCCCCCTACCGTTAGTTTTTCATATATTCCATCCATATTTCCGTTAAGTGAGACCATGTGCATAACATGTGAGGATAGTTAAGTCATTTCAATTTAAAAATGATTAAAAACTGAAAATAAATAATAATAATAATTTTCCCTCTATTTTTTCCCGCTAATTCCTATCCTCAATTTTAATTTTCCCTCTCATTCCTATGCATGAGAAATAACATATGGTGTTATTGTCTTCATACGTAGCTAAGTTAATCTTTTTTTTGAAGCATGTACTACCATTTTTATTTTCTCTAACAAATTAATAATTTGACAAATGCTCATGGTGTTATTGTCTCCAAAGCAGTGCATTAATATAAGAAACATGTCCATAAAAAAGACTAGGGTTTCTTATATTAATGCACTGCTTTGGAGACAATAGCACCATTAACATTTGTCAAATTATTAATTTGTTAGAGAAAATAAAAATGGTAGACAATAACACCATATGTCATTTCTCATGCATAGGAATGAGAGGGAAAAATAAAATCGAGGATAGGAATTAGCGGGAAAAAATAGAGGGAAAGTTTTGCTTTTTTTTTATTATTTTCAGTTTTTTAATCATTTTTAAGAGTGAAATAACTTAACTACCCTCACATGTTGTGCACATGGTCTCACTTAACGGAAATATGGATGGAATATATGAAAAACTAACGGTAGGGGACAAATTGGCTAAAAAAATTAGTTTGAGTCCTTAATTTTCCAATGGAAAAGTTCAGGGGGGAAATCGAAAGTGAGGTGAAAGTTCAGGGGGTAAACCGACAGTTTACTCTATATTAATTGAAGAAAAACATATGGAGGGAGCATAAAACCTAAGCCCCGACTCATTATTTTTAGAAAAAAAATTATTTTATTATTAATTTTTTTAACAAATGATATTATCTACATTAGGGGTGGGGGGTGAGTCAAACCTCACAATGGGACATCCATAATAATGTGGTTTAAATTCACTTTTAGCGAGAATCGAACCTAAGATCACTCACTTATAAATGAAGAGGATTACCACTAAACCGTAGCACTAAGTAGCTAGAATTTTTTTATTAAGAGATCCTTTTAAACTTCCGCAATTTCTTTATCCTGAGCATTTTTTTTTCTTTTCATATTACTAGAGAGTTGTTTTTTTTTAAAAAAAAAAAATTACCTACATGTTGTATAATAAAAAATTTCAATTTGTTGTAGATCTAATTTACTAAACAATTACAATGGCACAGAGAGAGTAGAGAGAAATGTGTAATTGTGAGGGGTGTGTTATTCCAACCTATTGTGCATTTATTTATAGTAGTAGGAAGATAAATTATTTACTCCAATAGGATTACAACTCTAATAGTCTAAGAGATATGACATAATTTATGTTGGATATTCTATATATGATATGATTTTGTTGACCCTAAAAACTACCAAGCCTACCTGGCGCGCAGGCCAGAGTAACTAATGAGCTAACTACGTCCTTCGGTTGATGCGGGGCGTGCCAACTCATCGACCGAAGAGTAAAAATATGTTGATGTTGTGTTGAGCGAACGGCTGACTTCTTGATCTTGCGACTGCGACCGACGAAGGAACACTCTCGGCCTTTGGGCTCTAGAGCCTGAAGACAAGACTGCTGGTTCTGCAAAGTTCACAAATCGTCAGCGCCGGATTTGGTCACAGTGATTATATTCGTAAGAGTATAAGCACGCCAAATCGACACTAGAGTATAGGGGCACAGATACTCAAAACAGATATATGTCTTGACAGTAAATGTGGTTCGGCTATCAGAATGTCAAACTTTAAAGCTTACCTGTGAGTATCCAATCATAAAACAACTTGGTGTTCAATGTGCCGAGCCCTAGTAAACTGTAACACCTCACCTTGCCGAAAAGGCTAATGAGATGACCTCTGCCAATAAAGACCCGAAAATCTTTCTCAACCGAGACTTGGATAGATAACCAGTCGACCTCGACGCAGTACTGTTTATCTAAACTGAAGGTATCCCATGGTTGGCCGGTTCTATGGCGATAATGCTGTTTATCCAAACTGAAGGTATCACTGGTTGCCTTCACAGTGCTGTTTATCCAAACTGAAGATGTGTTGGCGAAAAAGAAAATAAAAATCTCAAGGTTGTTGAGAGGTTTAGCGTGGAGCGAGAATTTGCGCAGGGCAGTTTGTGTGTTGAATTGGAGGGGCTTGAATGATGTCCTCATCCCTCTATTTATAGTAGCCAACCTGCTTCTGATTGAATCACAGCCATTCTCGAATTATAACTCATTTCCCCGATCCAACCTTATCTCGGCCAGTCCTACTCCTACTAGGACTTCGAACTCAACCCCTTATTAGGCCACATTCAATCCCAAACTTCAACATTCTTATCCTGTTGAAACTCCTTCTCGTAATGGGACTCACCCACATCCCATGGATTCCTAATGGGACACGGCAAGCTTTAACTATGCGGCCCATGAGCTGGATGACCCCCAACAACTCCTAAGCACGGCCTCTGGGCCGAGAATAATTCTAAACTCGGCCCAAACTAGTATGATATGTCATAAACAGGAAATAAACACGTTAATCAACATTTAATAATAATTTAATCATTAACAACTACATTATTTGATTTGAAAATTTGATCTCCGTACCATTACCCTCTTTGAAATTACTGGAGTCAGCCCATTAATTTTTTTTTATAATTTTATAAGGGTTTTTTGTTTTTTGGTAACATAATGGAGTGAATCACATTAAAAACTAGCTTAAAGGGTTATTACAGATAATTCGAATTGTAAGGACTCCCACCATAGTACACAGGACAACGCCCTACAGTGAAAACAGATATGCAGCAGCCCTATGTTAACGGTTAACTATGTTGTTGGGTGGCAAGTGTATATTTTGAATGCATAAAATTATTATTTTTCAATAACAATAGAGAAGAATTAGACGAGATTAGTTATTTGTCAACAACTTAAATCATTGTAGTCAGGGGAAGATTGAAATGTCTCTCTGAGTCTTCCTGGCACCCGAAAGAAGTGGATAACCGTGGTTTGCCACCAGTTGTCTTTTTTTTTTTAAATAAAAAAAAACAACTTAATCATTGTCATAGACAAGTATAATATTTTTAAACTAATATAACAAATTAAATAATATGTTACATTAGGTCGGATCCGCCTATAAAACGTATTCTATTTATTAGATTGGAAGTCTCAAATCCATATTTTATTAATTACCTTGACTTAAGATACCGTAAGGTACGTGTCTCAGAATTGCAACTTTCTTGATATTCCTTGGACTCACCCTAATTGATAACAAACCTCCCTAATGATCTATTAGTTCACATGCTCCTTCGACATATGTTCTCACTTATCCTTGTGGTCAATTACTCGTTCTTAGGTTGCCAGGAATACAGAATCATGTGTTACCAGACGTTAATTGATTTTTTGGCGTACAAGAGTCTTTTCGTGGTTAAGAAATTATATTATATTTCTAATGAGTTTGAAATGCAGAGTTGTATGTGTTATTTCTAATTAGGATGCCAGGAATACAGAATCATGTGTTACCAGACGTTAATTGATTTTTTGGCGTACAAGAGTCTTTTCGTGGTTAAGAAATTATATTATATTTCTAATGAGTTTGAAATGCAGAGTTGTATGTGTTATTTCTAATTAGGATGCCAGGAATACAGAATCATGTGTTACCAGACGTTAATTGATTTTTTGGCGTACAAGAGTCTTTCCGTGGTTAAGAAATTATATTATATTTCTAATGAGTTTGAAATGCAGAGTTGTATGTGTTATTGCTTTTGGGATATGTGGCTTCTTTTTCTTGCTCTAGATATTTCCCACATGGTTTTCTCCGAGTAAGGTTTGTTCTGATGATCACGTTTGGTATGTCTGCTCTATATAAGTTTTTTTTTATCGTTTTTGATCCAATTTGAATTGATCTATAAAAGGATTGTCTTGAAGACCACTTGCCTACGAATTATCTTGGAAGAGTTTAGTGCCAAATTTGCTTGCTAGAATTAACTATACCAATTTAAGCACAAAATGGTATTGGTTACAAACTGTTATCGGTCATTTAAATCAAGTGTGCTTTGCCATTTTAGTTTACCTATTCAGTTTGTTGACCCTTATTTGCTATAGAAAGGAAGGCACATTTAATGGGACCTAAACAGATGAAGATTTTGGTCCTAGTCTACTTCCTCCTATATAGCTATGGCATGCACGAATCAATTAACATCCTAAATACGATCACCCAACTAATTTAACCGAAATAAACGCTACAAAAAGAAATGGTCAAACTACAAAAATAACCTGCATCTTGTAATATACATACTCAACTGACGCCGAAAATTAATATCTAAAAAATAAAACGAAGGAGAGAAAGATAGCAATGGCCATGCCAATGTCCTCACCGAGTGCCAACGCCATGACAATGAAGGCATTGCCTTTGCGAGCCCTCCTGGGGCCAATCCTGCTATGTCTTCTTCTTCTCCCTGACCATGTTCATGTCTCTGCTGCCGACCGTGTGCTTCTTAAAGCCGAGCAGGATCACGATAGGGTTGGGCCAAAGTTCAAGCCTGGCCCTTGGAAGCATGCTCATGCCACATGCTACGAAGGAGGCTCTGGAACCTTTGGTATGAACCCTATCAACAAGGACGGAGCCATGAAGGGACCATAATGGTCCCGGGCCTACCTAACATTTTTTACACACAGAAAAAATTAGAGTTATTTTTCTGATTTCTAAAGACTTTTCAAGGTTTTAGAGTCTCAACTAGAATCTTTTCTTTATTTTCTTAACTAAGTTTTATTCGAGGCTGGTGGCTCTTATGCAGTTAACCAGCATCACTGTGAGTTTTGAGGGACTCAGGGGATTAGAAGAGGGATAGAGAGAGGAAGTAGGCGAGAGAGCTGGTTTTATTTTTTTTTATTTTTGCTTTATTTTTTTATTTTATTCTTTGAAGTCTTTTAATACTATTACTTTTGCTTTTTCTTTTTTCTCAAAGGGATTTTTTTTGAATTTGAGTCATGATACTGGGCATGAGGTTGAGTTGAGAAAGAGGATGACAAGAACGACATCATACTACTTAACAACTCACCCATTCCCATGTATTATGAACCATCCTCTTACCCAGCCAATTTCTTACAAGGGAATCTATTGCTCACATGATGTAGCAAATTTATATGGAAATTGCTTGCCAAAGATTTTTCTCTATTAGCCGTTAGGAATGTTTGATAATGTTTTTGGAATGCTTAGCAATATTTTTGGAAGTGAGGATCCTCGCCAGATCCTCAAATCAAATCTGTTCGTCGTATATTATGTGGTCATAAATTATTGCAATTTTTTTAATTTAAAATTATATAAATAGTATATGACGAAAACTGTCTGCACGATGTACGATGAACAGATATGATTGGAGGATCTTGCAATCCTCACAAAGAGTATCCAGTGAGGGTCCTCTCTCTATTTTTGGACACCTAAAAGCTCTTTTTATAAGAGCAAAACGTGATTTTCAATTAAACACTTGCATTTTTAATAGAAATTTTGGCATGCTTCTAATAAAAAAACTAGCACTAATTAATTCATGAATTTTTTTTGAACCTACTAGGTGGAGCTTGTGGTTACCATGATGTTGTTAAAGAAGGTTATGGCCTCAAAACTGTAGCACTAAGCGATGCACTGTTCAACAAAGGGCAGTCGTGTGGTGCATGCTTCGAAATCAGATGTGTAGACTCACCCCAATGGTGCAAGCCCGGGCAGCCAGTTGTGTCAGTCACAGCAACAAACCACTGCCCTCCAAACTACAACCTCCCAAGTGACAATGGAGGATGGTGCAATTCGCCACGCGAGCATTTCGATATAGCCAAGCCCATCTTCCTCCAGATTGCTGAGTACAAGGCTGGCATTGTCCCAGTTGAATATCGAAGAGTGCCATGCAAAAAACAAGGAGGCATTCGGTTCACAATAACTGGGAATCCTTATTTCAATGAAGTGATGGTTTGGAATGTCGGAGGCTCTGGGGATGTAACAAGTGTCGAAGTGAAGGGTGACGGCAAGCTTCCATGGACGCCGTTGAAGCGAATGTGGGGTCAGAGGTGGACCACCGATGCTAAGCTTGTTGGGGAGTCATTGACATTTAGGGTTGGTGAGAGTGATGGAAGAACCATTACTTCAGTGAATATTGCCCCTAAGAATTGGCAGTTTGGTCAGACCTACGAGGGCAAGAACTTCGATTAGAGTAGAAACATGTTGGAAGCTTCATTTTGATGCTTTCGACTAGGAAATTAATGAACAAGCTCTAATGTTTCTTTCAATTCTTTACCTTTTGTTGATTGAATTAGTTTTGCTTGTTATGTTATATGTATAAGTTGCAATGAAATGGTTAAGCAAAGGGGTTGCCATGTTAGGTGGATAGAACATGGATATAGTTCTAGATGTACCATTAATTAGGTTAAATTTTAATTTGACGAAAAGTAATTTAGTTGTGAAATCCTGTCTTTAGATTTCACTATTTAATTTTACATATTTTGTATTTATGCTAATTTATTTTATTTTTGTTAATTTTAGATTCGTTACTTAGTTACAAAGTTGGAATTTTTGTAACGAGTCATTAAAAATCTATAGACTTTTTGGGTTAGTCTTAGAATTTTTGGGTAGATTCTAGGAATGCGTAAGCAAAAACTATTTGCAAAACAGAGTAGTAACGAAGGAGAAATATGCAAGTAAAGGCAAGGGCGAAATGGTCTTTTGGACCCTATGCTTCTGGAAGGCTCCAGGAAAACGGGAGAAAGGATCCCGTTGAGGAACCCACATGGACTGGAGGGGATTGGTTCGCCCTTCCCCCCTAATAACCCTTCTCCCTTTGACCTGTTTCCGGACCCATTTATGGGCAACGATTCCAACGCTGATTTTGGCGTTCTTTGATCGATTCACTCGACGCCACCACCTGGAAACGACTCACCGCCATCCCACGACCATTTTCCACCTAAGGTTTCCGTTTTTTGGCCGCCGTTCCCGACAGGACGAGTTCGTCGGTCTCCTGAATTCCTCGCTGGCAATCTTGCGATTCAGTTGACTCTGATGTCAACCACCACATCCAGTTCAAAGCCCACGACCCTAGGAGGTGATTTGTGGGCCCCAATGGTCTGATGGTGCAGTGGCGGTAGCAAAGTGGCGTCGAATCACTTTGGCCACCCACCACTTTCTTGACAATTTACGCCATCTTCTATCCCTATTAGACTTCGTCACAGGTATGAAAATCATTCCTTATACTGAGTTTTATTTGCTTGTAAAATTTGGTAGAAATCTTAATTGGTCGGAAACAAAGTTTATGAACTGCCAACCTAAGTGGGGACTTTGGCAGAATGGAATTTTGGACAGCGAGATGTCTTCAATGTCTTGGTTTGGTTCCAAGGTCCGTTTGTTGAAATATACGATGGTTCGATAATTTGATTTATAGAAAGTCGAACCGCTGTTTGACTTTCAAAATTGATGTCGATCTGGCCGTTGGATCGCTATGATACTTTACTATGTTGTTGTGGTTATTATTTGAGGACTTTAGAAATTTACATATTGGAAATCTGATGTAGATATCTTCTGGATTGAAGAATCTTAGATTATTGACATTTATATTTGACATTAATCCAACCGTTAGAGAGTTACAAAATTATAATATGTCGTTGGGTGTAATATTTGAGAATATTAGAAATTTATGGATTGGGAATCCAAAGTACGAGTCTTCCCGGATTGAATTTCTAAATTTGTAGGACCGATTCTTGATAACCACTTAAAATTGTGATTAACTAAAGATCTGACATTCAAATCGTCACAAATTTTTAATATGTTGTCCTAGAAATACATAGAGACTTTTACAAAGTTACGAATCAAAGATCCGGTGGGTGAATCTACCGGATTGGATTACTAGGGTTGTTGATCGTTCCGTTGATCACGTTGACCAATGGTTGATTTTTGGTCCACATTTCCTGAATTGTTCTTTAATACAAAAATTAGTATTATTAAAGGCTAGGTAGAGCCTAGTGGGCCCATCTTGTCCATCGAGTTATACCAGTTAATGTATATCTTAGGTTGTGTGCCACTTATTGAACTACTAGAAGATATAAATGATATGTGTGATTGGTAGTACGAAAATATGAGCTAGAACCATGTTAGAATTATTTCGTAGAACTTGTATGTATGTGTGAGTAGATATTTGTTTGTGTTGTGGAATTGATAGTGTGTATGCTAATAATTATAATTCATGTCGACTTGATATGTGATGTGTGATGATATGACTGCACCATGTAGCAATGATACATGGATGGTCCTACCTGGTTAATTCGCATTGGGGGACGATACGCATTCTAGAGGTGACTCTGCCTGATTAATCCGCATTGGGAATTCACTCCTACCTTGTTACACTATTCCCATGGGTTGTTTCACCTAGTTCATCTGTATTGGGGAACCAACTATTGAAGGCATGTCCATGGTCCCACCTGGTTAATGTTGGGGGACCATGCGCACCCTAAGGGTGGTTCTGCCTGGTTAATCCACATAGGAGGATCACGTGCACCCTAATGGTGACTCTGCCTGGTTAATCCACGTTGGGGGTCACTGCCTAATTGGTTTACTTCTATAGGAGGTTCCGCATAGTTATCTGCATTGGGGAACCATACGCATTCGAGGGGCGACTTCGCCTAGTTAATTTGCATTAGGGAACCATATGCATTTGAGGGGGTGACTCTGTCTGGTTAATCAGCATTGGAGGGTTACTGCCTTCTTGGTCACGTTATATCTCTAGGTGGTGATGCCTGGTTATTCTACATTAGGGAACCATACACATTCTTGAGTGGTGTTTCGTTGAGTGATTCGGAATCCCTCTTTCCATTCAGCTCCATTGATTTGTTCTATAACTAGATCTTTAGAAATCTTTTACAGTTCCTCTGTATCACTTTAGCTTTAATTTTCAGCATGTTTATGAACAAAAGAATTGAGAATCTGAATCAATAGGAAGATGGCCGTCTGGGTGATTACTTCGAGATTTTCAATTAGTTTATTTATAATTTTATAAAACATGGTTTTATAATGATGTTGATTGGTTGGTTGATTAATATAGTTAAAGATTAATATTATGCATCAAATTTTCAAGGAAATATTATACGATGTTGATTGTGGTTTGTTGATGGATAATGTGGTGATGTGTAAGGTCAATTAGATGACCATCCTGGTTGTCATATGATTCCTTGTGTGGTTTAGAATTGAGCGATTTATGCTCTTCGAGTTCCATCAAGTTATTTGAGATTTTTATGTTCTTTGCTAAGAAGTAGCATGTAAAATGTCAAAGTTTAACAAATGGTGAATTACCAATGGCTTGATCCCGTGTTAGGGTATGTAGGTAGTCTAGCATAAAGGTTAAATGCAGCCATATAAAGTAAACGAAAAGCTATTCTACAATTGGACCTTGAATGGTGTCTTGTTCATGTCTCGAAGACGAGGCACAATAGATGTACATGTACGAGATGACATCATGTATCGATCATGAATATATCTCGAAATTGGGGCGTGACATTAGTACTTCATTTTGTAGGATATATAAGTTATATATGAAAATTAATATTTAAAGGTTGAGATAACTTATTGTAAAACTTAAACACACGAGGTAGAAGCCAAGACGTCTCAGGTTAGCTCACATGTATGGTGATGGTCTCAAGTTAGCTTACATGTATGGTGATGATGTATTATATAATTTAATATTTGTGTTGATTTTGATACTTATTTCTTAATCCCCTTTCAAAATAGATGTATAAAAAAAGAACATGACGTAGGAGTTAGGAGTTTCCAACCCCAATTTGAGAGAGATCAATCTTTTGGTGGGACTAAAATAGGAAAACTAAAAGTTTTAACGATAAGGACAAAATAAAGGGTAAAGTAAATAGTACCAGGATTGATTTTTTAGTGTAAAAATGTGATTTTTTGTTAAAGTAAACAGTACCAGAAACTTTTCGTTAAAATTCCCGACTAAAATATGGTCAAATGCTTTAATTACCAAAGTGCCCAAATATATACACCGAATTTGAAAGAAAACTTTTGTAGGGTTTGACTTGGACATGACATTATCATCCACTTAAAACTTGCAACATAGTAAGCTTCAAGTATGACTTATGCTATAAATTTACATTTAAAGTTCCCATAAATAATTTCCTCCTAATTAATAAACACCATTAATTTATGATTCTTTTTCTTCTGTTCTTTCCTCACCCTTCACATCTCTGATTTTTCCTTCACCGTGTATAGAAGTATTTTCTCTCCCAATGCACTACAAGAAAGTGGGTAATGATCACCATTGCCCCCAATACGAAAAAGCTACTAAAGCGGGGTGCGTTGTTGTCATAGGCATGACAATGTCTCCATTGTCACCATGTTTTGTGTTGGTGAGAACAGAATATGTGCCATTGCCCCAACATATATACAATTCCTAGCCGTAAACCAAGGCAGAAAATTGGTGCCGGCTGTTGGGGATGTAAACTTTTTTCTTGGGTGGGGGAGATATAAAAGCTTTTAAAATTATATGAGATTCTCATGATTTCTAAGATGCAACTTACAAATTACCGTTGTCCACAATAATTGTGTGGATATAGGTGATAAATAAAACGTACAACACGCTAATGAGTATTAGGGAATCTTACATATAGAGACAAAAACATACAACATATTTCAAGTAACTTCACTAATTTTTAAATATTTCAAGGAGATATATGAACACAAAAACAATTAAAACCCATCACAAAAGCATGAAAACAATTTTCTAAAATATTAGTCATACTCCTCGCAGTTCTGTTTATTAACAAAGCCCAGCCCACACAACTACAACAAAAATAATGTGTCATCAGTTCAACTCTTCTCGACTATTATTTTTTGGAGAATCAGTTTTAAATATATGTAGAATCAGTTTTGTATACTTTTTAGTATAACCAATTTGTATAGTTTTAGTAGAGTTGATTTGTATTTTTTTAACAAAACTACATACATGCCATCAGTCCAACTCATTCTCAGCTATTTTTACAAAATTAGTTTCAAATATATCTAGAATAAGTTTTGTTTACTTTTTAGTAACTGGCTTTTAGTATAGTCAGTTTGTATACCTTAAATAAAATTACATACATGTCATTATCTCAACTCATTCTCGGGCATTTTTGCATAATCAGTTTCAAATATATGTAGAATCAGTTTTGTATACTTTTTAATAGATCTAGATTGTATAGTTTAGTAGAATCACTTAGTATATTGTCAACAAAACTATATACCTGCCATCAGTCCAACTCCTCTTCGACCATTTTTGCAGAAGCAATTCAATTATAGAATCAATTTTGTATATTTTTAGTAGAACCAGTTTGTATAGTTTTTAATTAATCAGTTTCAACTATATGCACGGTTGTGTGTGTGTGTGTTTGCAGAAGCAATTCAATTATAGAATCAATTTTGTATATTTTTAGTAGAACCAGTTTGTATAGTTTTTAATTAATCAGTTTCAACTATATGCACGTGTGTGTGTGTGTGTGTATTAGTAAAATCAATTAATATACGTTTTAGTAGATCGGTTTGTAATACTTTCTAATCAATTAATGTACTTTTTAGTAGATCGGTTTGTAATACTTTTCAGTACAACCAATTTTGTATACTTTTTAGGTCCCATTTGGTATTGCTTTTTTTCACTAAAAACTACTTACCTTTAAAGTTAAGCAGTAAAAAAGTGTTTAGTTAAAGTAAAATACCTACTTATTTTAAAAGCAATGGGTTCCAAACATCAACTTTTAAAAGCAGTGTGCATGCTGCTTTTAAAAGTTGCTTTAATAAAAAGCAGAGTTGGGTATTTAATAATTATTTTCAATTGTTGGAATACCTTCATTAATTTTTTTTTTTTAAATGACATTGTTTAGGCCACACACATTCTATTTCTTAGAGAATAAAGTAAACGCTACCACTACAAATACTAACCTTACACCATCATCCCCATTACAACCACCATTTTTGTCACCACCACCGCCATAACCACAACCTCCACCACTATCATCATTACCATCATTGTTACCACCGTCACCACCGCCACTGCCACCATTGCCACCGTCACTACTACCACCATTGCTACCACCATCGATGCCGCCATCGCCACCATCACCATTACCATCATAACCACAACTGCCATTACCACCATCATTGCCGCCACTGCCGATGTGGAGCAAAAAATAATCAAGAAAATTATGGAGGCGACATGTGGACTTGTGGGTAAAAAGACAAAATTACCCTTGAGGCACACCAGGATTCTCATGTGCATGCAACAGACAATAACGGCTCAATCAAGGTCAAAGGTGATCAAAATGGTATTTATTCAAAACCTTCTCATCACTTCTCATCAAATCTTCACCCACAAGATAACTCCCAATTATTCTTTTCAAATTGGGAGTAATTACCAAATTAATTGCACGATATTATTTGACATAATATCTTGCAAATTATATTCAAAATTCCACTATAAGTGACCGGTCCCTAATTCTCTAAATAAGGTTGGCCACACCCCTATATATAGCCCCACTTTTCTCCAAAAAGCTAAGTTCATTCTCTCCCTAAAATTCTTTAAACACTTTTTTCTCTCAAATTCTAACTTTGGCATCGGAGATTCTTCGGCAAAAGCCTCCCCCCCCCATTCATTGTGGGTGTGTGAGGCTCTTGGCCTTGATCTTACGTGTTATTATTTTGCAAGTGCATTTTCGTCAAATGAGAAGAAGGCGGAAATTTGCATCCACAAATTGGTGCTTTCATTGAGAGTCTTGATTCACACGCTCGAAGAAGACTCGTATTCAAGGTTTTTCGTTTTCTTATTCATTTGTAGATTTTTCGTACGTTCTTATTCTTGAAATTTTTGTTTATAAAAATTCGTTGATAAGGAGTAAAAGAAAAGTGCAATGACTAGAAATTCGAAAATCACAACAAACGAAACTTCCAACATTCAAGAATTTGGACCACGACGATCTACGAGGCTTAACACAATGATAAGTGGAGCGGCATCATCCACACAGGGCACCACCATGGTAGCAGCCACGACAGCAACTCTCGGTGAACCCACTACCCCCGATAAGCATGCTATCTCACAGCAGCAGGCCCAAACCCGTGCCACAAGGCAGCTAGCCCATATTCAAGCCCACGGTGCTGCACTGCCAGCTGAGGCTTAGGAACCTGGAGCAATTGGAGCAGCCCAACACTCGCGAGCCCAAAGCCAGTACGAGCCTAGAATGTTTCAAAGCTGAGCCCAGGCCCAAGCCACGCCGAGGAGAGCCCAGCGCCCATGCGCTCCGACGGCCCAGCCCATGCCTGCAATCTAACCCGTTCTCACAACCCAATTGGAGATCCAACTTACTCTTGTGGCTTCCCAAGTGATCCATACCAGTCCAAGACCAGTTCAACTATTTTGGCTTCAGATTTCTGGACAGACGATTGAATTGGGGTTATTTTCACCCTATTTCACCCCATTGCAATGTGCCCCAAACGAGGTGTCCTGAAGTAGGACAAAGGAAGATCAAGAACCTCTCTAGTAACGTCCCGGTAAGCAACTGATAAGCTCATATTTATATATATTTTACATAAAATTCACTTGTCTTTTCTTAGTTAGTTCCTTATATTTTTGAGCTATTTACTATGTTTTTGTGTTTTGTGTGATTTATCAAGCAAAGAAAAGAAAAGTAGCACAAGTGAATTATTAAGTAACAAATTCGTCAAAACTGCCTGTGCAGATTATCTGACTTTGGAAGCATGTTACAAACAGCTCAGAATGAATGGGAGAATGAGCCTTATATGCGTGGAAAGCTACGGATGTCTATTTTCTGGAGCAATTTACGGATTGTTAATCTCATTTTTCTAGAAGAAGTTATGGGCATTGTAACACTAAAATGTCAGAAAAGGGCTAAGCAGATTTGGCTAATAAAAAGAGAAAGGCAACACATGGGCAAAGGAAACACACACACATGGGTAGAAAATGGGTGGATTGTTGGCTGAAATAATGAAGAACATGTGTCTGCAAATGCAAAGGAAAAACACACACACATGGGCAAAGGAAACACACACACATGGGAAAAGGAAACACACACACATGGGTAGGAATTGTGGGTGTTTGGTGGTTGAAATGATGAAGCATGTGTGTGTAAATGTAAAGGAAAACATGGCAGAAAATGTGTGTGTTTGGTGGTTGAAATGATGAAGCATGTGTGTGTAAATGTAAAGGGGAAACATGACAACTCACACCCACACAAGATGCACATGCAAAGGAAATGGAGTGGTCATCTCTCAAGCCTATAAATACCATTTCCCATATTCATCAACACAACAGATTTTGATCCATCTTAGCCGAAACTTCCCACCACCATTCTCTCTAATTTCAGCCAAAAACCACCCCTAGCCACACCACCCATCAATCCTAAACCTTTCCATACCATTCCCCATCCATTCTACACCATAAAAACCACCCAAAACCGTCCAAAACCTCTAGTGCCGCTGCTTGCAAGGAAGGAAAGAGAAGGAACATCTTGTGCCGTGCCTATGCCCAAGCCTTGGGAGTGTTGGAGCGTTTCTAGGTGTTTTCTATCTTTGTTTTTAATGTCTAAATTTATGCATCTTTGCTTTGTAAGTATGAGGAACTAAACCCCTCTTAGTTAGGGGGTGATTCGAAACTATGTTCATGCTTGCAATATGATTTGATTACATCCAGTTGTGATTCATAAGTTGTGAATTCAATTTACTTATCCGTTCGTATAAAAACTGATTTGTGTATGTTGGTTGAGAGTGCACGCTTAATTTTCATGCATGAATTTGACGCTAGAATATAAGGGAGTTTCACCTAATCGTTAGAACTTATATTCACAAGTAGTGAAGGTTGCTAGTCACAATCACGTTAAGTAAATTCTTGGCATAAGTTTCATGCAAATCATAGTCACGAGTGCCTCGTCAATGCTTATGTTTTTCATAGAACTTAATGATTCTTGCTTGTATCTCTATTATGCAATTCATGTAGGGAACTTGTAGGGAATATTTTGGGTTGTTGTATGCAATCATCAAACCTAATAACTTGTGGAAAAACTGAGGGTTAATTAGTGCAATTCACGGTTAATTTGGGGCGTTTAGTATTCATAGTTTATCGAAAAGCAACTGGAGAAGGAGGAGGCAACAGAGGTTGATCTTTTGGAGCTTCAGTACGCGGTGCAGCCCCAGAAGACGAAGGCAAATGCTGTTGGAACAAGCCCACAAACCTCTGATGATCAAGTAAGATCTGACCATCAGATTCCTGCATCTGGTCAATTTTCCTCTTCATGTTTATGGCATAGTTGTGTGCGAGCTTATGCAATTGTTTATTTTCATGCTTAAGCCCTCTAATCTCCTTCTTGAGACTCATCACTTCAGCCGCCAATGATTCAACTTGACGGGTTCGGGCAAATAGGCGTTGGGCCATATTGGACACAGAACCTGCGCACTGCACACTGAGAGCTAGAGATTCCTTAACAGCCAACTCATCAGACTGTTTGGCAAGTAGTCTGTTATCTTTGGGAGTGACAAGGTTCCTGGCCACCACCGCAGCTGTCATATCATTCTTCATCACCGAACCCCCAACGGTAAGGGGACCAGTAGGGGATATGAATGATGGGCGCCATATGTTGTCTGGAGAAGGCGGGGCTGCCTCTTCACCAAGGTTCAAGTCAAAACGACGGTCGGAAGGGCCAGACATTTTTCAGAGGTGTTAAAGAAAGAGGAGATCGGACAAGTCAAGATCGTAGAAGTGCAACACGGGAGTTTTTACAGGCAGAAATTCAAGTGTGCTTTGAACGTCCTGCATACCTCTATAAAAATAAGCACGCGATGGGATTTTAGAGATCGAAGAGGTGAGCTCAGAAATCGAAGAAGCACCGATTCTAGATATCGAAGAGCGCCAGCTTTCTTAAAAGTTGGGCTTGCTCACAAAGCACCGATTCCAGATATCGAAGAGCGCCAGCTTTCTCAAAAGTTGGGCTTGCTCACAAACCACCGATTCCAGATATCGAAGAGTGTCAGCTTTCTCAGCCTCGTCAGCACCCGTCACACACAAACTCAGCTTTGCGAAAATCACAGGCAGTTTGTCGAAGCGCCGATTCCAACCATTTGTCTCTCTCAGCCTCGTCAGCACTTGTCACATGCAGAGAAAGCTTTGCGGAAATCACAGGCAGTTTGTCGAAGCGCCGATTCCAACCATCTGTCTTTCTCAGCCTCGTCAGCTTTGAGGAAATCACGGGCAATCTGTCGACGATTTCTGTTGAAGTAGAAAACACGTGAAGTTTACTGTTCAATCATCAAACGGTTGCCGATAGGAGTGAAAAGACAGTACCGGTTATTATTTCCTATAAATGTCGACCTTTACCCTCCATGGCAAGGCAGACATACATAACCTTCCTTCATCTCCGAGAATGCCTTTCCAACAAACCCTCTCGAGTCACTCAGTGTTCCTTATTCCTTGGGGTACCTCTGCAAACAACCTATCCAAAGCAAAAGTATTTCATATCATGAAGGTTGAAAGCAAGAGTATCTCATATCATGCATTCTCCATGTCCTTTCCCTTGTCTTTGTTCTAACCTGCAGGACATGGAGAAATTGCTCTCGAGTACTCGTCTTCCACTGCTGATGTACTTCCAAAGAAGCTGCCACATCTACCTGAAGAACAGATAAGGCAAGCGAAAATGATACCAGCAGCATGTGGAGACAACGTGCAGAAGAAACAAGCAGAGAAGAATGCAGCTTGCATAATCAACCCAGCATAAGGAGTCTGAGTTAAAGAACTAGAGAAGCTGCCACATCTGCTTGGAGAACAAATAAGGAATTGAGCCTGCACAATCAACTCGAGAGCAGAAGGAGTCTGAGTTGAAGAACTCAAGAAGCTTCAACAACATCGCCAAAGAGCAAAGCTTTGCCGTACAATTCCAATCCAGTTCAAGATCAAAGCTGTGGAAAGGCAACAAGATCATCTACCTCCATAACCAGATTTGCGTTCCTAAACTCTACTCTTCTTGTTTTTACCTTGCTATACTTGTCATGTTTGATTAGTTGTGTTGTTTATTTGTTTAAGTATAAATCTATGTTTGAAACATTGAGGACAATGTTTGGTTTAAGTGTGGGGGGGTAAACGGGTTTTATTCACCTATCACTTACAATGTTGTTTTTCACTGTTTTTAAGTGTTTTTAAGCTGTTTTGAAGTGTTTTAGTTTGTTTTGATATAAAAATCCGAAAATCTCATAAAAATTTGAAAAACCTAAAAAGAGTTGTTTTTGTATGATTATTTGTGTCTTAGGGTACCTTCCAACACAATGATGAGGATTTGGTTTTTAAGTGCATGGCTGTTAAAGAAAGTTACAAACATGGATGGAAGTTTGATATGCTCTTTGGTGTATGCTTGGTTGTGGTTATAATTTATGAATTCACATGCAATCATAAAAGAAAAATCAGTTTTGTAACATGCTTGAAGGAAGGAACTCAAATTAACGCTACAACCTTGTGAGATTTGAGCCTAAAACGTTATTTGGAGAGTTAAAATCTGTGCATTATTGTTTTCTAAAGTCGTTGCATGATCTCATTTTTCTTTGCTTGGTTACTACTTAGAAGGCGTTTCATCATTTAGTTCCAAATGCTAGAACTCATGCCCATTTCATTCAAAGCATGATATTGATTTGCATAACACATATTCAAGATGAAGTTATGTAGTTACCACCACCAAAGCCAAATTGCCATGTATCCTACTTCATTATATGTTTAAGTTAACCCCATTGAGCCTTGTTAGCCTACGTTCTTTGTTAACCCACGTTATCCTCACCTAGCCTAGATTAGGACCATCCATACCTTTGTTCTTAATGCATAGTAAAGCATGATTCAAATTGAATTCCTTTTGATTATGTATGGCAGAAAATAAGTGTGGGGGAATTTGTTTCTCATGTAAGTAGTGTGCCATAGGCACGGGTGGAAAGAAAGAAAAAAAAAGAAAAGTGTGAAAAGTATGAAAAAAAAAAGAGTTGAAAAGATGTGAAAAAGAGTCCTAAAGTATTGTTTGTTGAAGAAGGGGTCCAAAACTTTGAATTCGGCCCTAATTATTGCTTGAATCTTCCCGTCGTGTTTAAAAGTTGATTTCTGCAATCTAAGTGAATTCTAAGTTTCAAGTTCATTACTCTGCTTGCTATTGCTTTAAGAACGTTTGTTATCCCTATCCTTCATTTGTTAGCCAACACCCCAAGCATGTTACAACCTTTGACTTCAATCTTGAGTGTTATGTGTTTCAATTTGTGGAGTTTGAATTTGGTATGAGTATATGGTGTCACTGGTTCTCGCATCTAAGTAGTAGCATTCCATTCATGAGATCATATCTAAACATGCTTATTAACTCTAGAAATTGCTTTCTTTGTGATACATATATGTGAGCGTTTGTTTTCATATCTACATCAATCTTCTCACATATAACTAATATAGGGTGTGTAGTTAGAAAATCTGAGTGAAAATTGAGTGAATATCTTGTAAGGACTTGAGCAAATTCTCTAAGGCATGTTACTACATTCAAAATCATATTTTAATTGGTTAAATGTGAACTAGTACGTGGTGACTATGATTAAGTATGTGCTTAAGTGTGAAGATGACTTAAATCTGTGGGGATAATGATTTTTAACATGTCATGTGCGTTGGAAATCCCTAAGGCAAACGTTGGAAGGTTTAGGTTGTGTTTTGTTTTCTTTATTTTGCTCGAGGACTAGCAAAAGCTAAGTGTGGGGGTATTTGATAAGCTCATATTTATATATATTTTACATAAAATTCACTTGTCTTTTCTTAGTTAGTTCCTTATATTTTTGAGCTATTTACTATGTTTTTGAGTTTTGTGTGATTTATCAAGCAAAGAAAAGAAAAGTAGCACAAGTGAATTATTAAGTAACAAATTCGTCAAAACTGCCTGTGCAGATTATCTGACTTTGGAAGCATGTTACAAACAGCTCAGAATGAATAGGAGAATGAGCCTTATATGCGTGGAAAGCTACGGATGTCTATTTTCTGGAGCAATTTATGGATTGTTAATCTCATTTTTCTAGAAGAAGTTATGGGCATTGTAACACTGAAATGTCAGAAAAGGGCTAAGCAGATTTGGCTAATAAAAAGAGAAAGGCAACACATGGGCAAAGGAAACACACACACATGGGAAAAGGAAACACACACACATGGGTAGGAATTGTGGGTGTTTGGTGGTTGAAATGATGAAGCATGTGTGTGTAAATGTAAAGGAAAACATGGCAGAAAATGTGTGTGTTTGGTGGTTGAAATGATGAAGCATGTGTGTGTAAATGTAAAGGGGAAACATGACAACTCACACCCACACAAGATGCACATGCAAAGGAAATGGAGTGGTCATCTCTCAAGCCTATAAATACCATTTCCCATATTCATCAACACAACAGATTTTGATCCATCTTAGCCGAAACTTCCCACCACCATTCTCTCTAATTTCAGCCAAAAACCACCCCTAGCCACACCACCCATCAATCCTAAACCTTTCCATACCATTCCCCATCCATTCTACACCATAAAAACCACCCAAAACCGTCCAAAACCTCTAGTTCCGCTGCTTGCAAGGAAGGAAAGAGAAGGAACATCTTGTGCCGTGCCTATGCCCAAGCCTTGGGAGTGTTGGAGCGTTTCTAGGTGTTTTCTATCTTTGTTTTTAATGTCTAAATTTATGCATCTTTGCTTTGTAAGTATGAGGAACTAAACCCCTCTTAGTTAGGGGGTGATTTGAAACTATGTTCATGCTTGCAATATGATTTGATTACATCCAGTTGTGATTCATAAGTTGTGAATTCAATTTACTTATCCGTTCGTATAAAAACTTATTTGTGTATGTTGGTTGAGAGTGCACGCTTAATTTTCATGCATGAATTTGACTCTAGAATATAAGGGAGTTTCACCTAATCGTTAGAACGTATATTCACAAGTAGTGAAGGTTGCTAGTCACAATCACGTTAAGTAAATTCTTGGCATAAGTTTCATGCAAATCATAGTCACGAGTGCCTCGTCAATGCTTATATTTTTCATAGAACTTAATGATTCTTGCTTGTATCTCTATTATGCAATTCATGTAGGGAACTTGTAGGGAATGTTTTGGGTTGTCGTATGCAATCATCCAACCTAATAACTTGTGGAAAAACTGAGGGGTAATTAGTGCAATTCACGGTTAATTTGGGGCGTTGAGTATTCATAGTTTATCGAAAAGCAACTGGAAATCGTTTTGTATGCAAGTGTGACATGTGTGGAGAAGAACCTCCTAGCTAGCCTTCCATCCATAAGTTTCATTCAAATTCATTTACAATCTGTTTTGATTCACCCAAATTTGTCTAAGAATCTGTTTACTTTGTTCTTGTCTTAATTTAATTATTTTCGTCCAAAATCAACCCCATCTTATTTCTTTGAGTCATATTAATTAGAACTTGTCTTAGATTATGTTTTTAAGTGTTTTAGTCCATTAGAAAACCCAATTTCGTCCAATTTAGTGTTAGGTGTTCAAAACTGCCCATAAAGTGTTTTTAAGGCAGTTTTGAGTGTTTATTTGCTGTTTTGAATCTTTTTGTTTATCTTAGTATTTTAAAGTATAGTTTTGCATTCTTTGAGTCTAGTTTAGTGTTTTAAACTTTGTTTTTACGTTTTCAAGTCAGTTTCCAAGTGATTTAGCAATCCCTCCTAATCCCCGGCCTAGAACGATCCCTACTTACATTGTTTACTACAATTGACAAAAAGAGGGTTTAATTTGTGTGCTTATATATTTCGCACCAGCAACTACTTGACCAGGCACAAATTTAGCGTTCTGGTAGTGTACATTCTTAACTGGGCTTCCGAGATAGTATATACTTTGGTCTTAGCGCATGGATGAGCGTGCATTTTTGGCTAGCACATAGATGAGCATACACTCACAATTGGGACCACACTCCGATAATCAACATAAGCAATCTTCTAGGTGAATTGTTCATTCGTGACTAGGCCCGTAAGGAGCATCATCCACCTCATATCGGAGTAGGCAACACGACAGACGGAGAGAAACAGTCATTCAATCTGACTCAAGTTCAACTGGTAGCCTGCGAGGAATTCACTCGTCTGCTAATAACGTACCATATGCATCGTAACTGTGACATAGACGAGCCGAACACATAGAAGAGTAGCCTAGACCAGTAAGTCACGTCCAGGGACAACCGAGAGCTCGGTTACCCCAACAAAGGCAAATTCAGGAAGAAGTAGAGAGGTTCTTGATCGAGCGATTGCGTAATTTCCAATGCAACAAGGTCATTGACGAGGCATTACGATGAGACATGACTAGCATAAGTAGGTTACCCTTCACGGACATCGAGCACTAAGCCTTCACACAAATTCAACAGGCCACATTTCACATCCTTCAAAGGGGATAGAGACCCGGAAAGACACCTACAAGGCAAGGCGCAAGATTGGTTTCTCACCTTGCCGCCACAATCCATCCAGAGTGTCGATGAGCTTTATTTGGTTTTCACCAAGGAATATTCATCCTATTGCTTGATCAAGAAAAAGTTAGACAACTTGTTCAATGTCAAGAAGAACCTAAATGAGTCGCTTCACGACTATGTGAAAAGGTTCAAAGCAGAGAAGGCAAAGATAATCGGATGCAATGACTCGATAGCTAGTGCAGCCTTCCAAAAAATACTCCTAGCAGACCACCCGATGATCGGAGAATTGACCAAGAAAGAAGATCTAACTATGGCAAACTCTTTTGCTCTAGTGGAGAAGCATGCACTTTGGGGACAAGGTTCGCCGATGCACATTCAAGGCAAGTCTGAGCGATCTTGAATAAGAAGTCCCCTATTATTCTGAAGGAGATTCAAGGTCTGACCAGAAGAAGACCTATTCACATGTTTGACGGTATCGGAAACAGTAATAAGCTCTATCCTCATATGAGAAGAACTGGGTTCAAAAGCTTTCCTCGATGAGGAAACCAGTTACCATAAATTCAAAAGCTAACTCTGGCAACAATTTTTGCAACCCAGAAGCTCAAGTTATACATTCAGATGCATGTAGTCATCCTTATGATGCATTATTCCGCCCAATCCAGAGGCACGATGATAAAGGCGCAGACACTGGCGGATGTAAAGTTTTCTGGCGAACGCAACAACTCAACCCAAAATGCGCACCAAGGGCAGACGAACACTAGAAGAACACATTCAGAAGCAAGTTTTGTCCTTATTGCCCCAGAATATTCTACATAGAAGCAACATGTACCAGCAGTTGAGCACCACCTCTTGTTGTGCGTCACATGACCCCAACCGACCCTTGCTCTATAATTCAGCTCAAAATTTGCCCAATACCGGCAGTTGAGCATCTCTGTTACATGTAACATGGCCTCAGCCCCACGGTTCCCTACTGCGCCTTCATGCCTAGCCGAGGTGATGCAATAGAGTGACCCAACGACCCCTCAGAGGCAATCGAGTACGCCTTAGCCACATCTGCTTCACTCGATAGAGACTTCTGGCATTTGCACGTCGACGACGCATCCAACTACAAGGGCTCGGGAGTATGCGTGGTCCTTGTCACCTCAGACAGTTCGATGCTCGAACATGCAATGACTTTAGGCTTCAAAGCATCCAACAACGAAGCAGAGTATGAAACCCTACTAGCAAGCCTCTGAATGGTAAAAGACTTGATGGTGAAAAAGCTTACAATTCATTCTGATTCCCAGCTAATCACTAACCAGACTACTGGGGAATACATGGCAAAACATCCGAAGATGACACAGTCCCTAAAGAAGGTATGAAATCAACTTGAGCTGTTTCAGACTTGCACCTTCACTTAAGTTCCTCGCGTAGACAATGCCTACGAGGACACACTAGCTGGCCTAGGCTCTACCCTCGGCCACCAACTCAAACACTTTATTCTGGTGGAATATCTAGACAAGCCAAGCATAAAGGTGGAACCAGCAACCGAGGTGTCACAGGTTAGTACAACTCCAAACTGGCAAGTTCCATTATAGACTACTTGGTCAATGGAACACTCCCCATGGAAAGATTGAAGTCTAGAAAGCTTCAAATGAAGGTAATACACTACTACATGTAGAACGACATTCTCGTCCGAAGATCCTACACTGGACCATATCTTCGCTGCCTAGCATTTCCCAACAACCTAAAGGTTCTAAGCTCATCCCATGAAGACATTTGTGGAAATCATTCCGGAGGCCGATCCTTAACACAGAAGGCTCTTAACGCATACTACTATTGGCCTATTATGCATCAAGACACTAAGGAGTTAGTACAGAAGTACGACTGCTGCCAACGCTATAAGCCGGTACTAGCATTGTCTGCCAGCGAACTACACCCACAGACAAGTCCTTGGCCATTCATGCAGTAGGCAATTAACTTGGTAAGGCCATTGCCGCCCGCTAATGGGGGCAGAGTTGTGATGATCGTGGCAATTAACTACTTCACCAAATGGGTAGAAGCAGAGCGCATGACAACCACAACTCAGACGGACATATAGCGCTTCATATAGAGGAACATCATTTGCCGATTTGGCATCCCTTAATCCATCGTCACAGACAGTGGCCTGTAATTCGTAGGCAAAGATTTGGCAAAATTCTTCCAAAAATATGGCATCAAGCAGCACATGTCCACGTCAAGGTATCTCCAAGCCAATAGGCAGGCCGAAGCATCTAACAAGATGATTCTCGACTGCCTCAAGAAATCCTTCTCTGACAAAAAGGGAAAATGACTGGACAGACTCCCTGAATGTCTATGGGTGTATTGCATAACCAAACGACGAGCAACTGGTGAGATTCCTTTCTCTTTGGCATTTGGTTCAGAAGCAATCATTTCTCCCAATGTCATCATGCCAAGTATCAATACTCTATTGCCAAGCATCGAGCAAAATCGAAAGAAGATGGCAAAAAACTTAGATTTGGTAGAGCAAGAACGCTAGAAGGTCATCACCTGCATCGTAGCCTACCAGCAGTAGCTCATCTCTAGCCACAACAAAAAGGCCAAGATCCGAAAGTTCTAGCCCGGAGATCTAGTGTTTAGAAAAGCCTCATCATTGCCTACAGAGAAGGTTCTAAAAAGATGGATCCTATATGGAAAGGTCCGTACATGATCAGCAGAGTAGGCTGCAAGGGTAGTTATACCTTCACCACCATGAACGACAAAGAGATCGAAAAACAATGGAATGCCTACAATTTGAGGAAGCACCATGTGTGACATTCTGCTACATTAAACCCCAAATACTCAAGTAACTCGATGGGCACCACCTTGCAAGCTAAGGACTATCCAGTTGTTATGCAGTTCCTACCTTACAACTAAGTTTTCGTTCATTTCACTCATTTTTCAATGTGGAATTCAGAAGTAATTTACAACTTGGCTCGGCTACATGCTTACAACAACTGATCACTCCAGCACTTCAAAAGAAGACTGCACCCTTGTAAAGGACTCATCACAGGAATTGCACCCCCTAGGGACCAACCATGCTCTCTAGTGCGAGAGGGTAAACCAATTCCCCGATACCTATATGGGTTTGCTCTTCAATGCGGGAGGATAAAGTTTACACTTCGAATATCGAGACATGGATGAGTCGTGCTGCCTTGGTGTAATTAGGCGCACGATAGCTTGTGCTGGGATTCCTAGAAGTAGCCGCAATGATCTTCTTCAAGGCTTAGCTAACTGAAAGATTTTGGGTTTCTTGCCCAATCCGCGAGGAAACGGGCTTTAGAGACAGAGGAGGCACATTACGTAGTACGCCTTATGGACGGTTTCCTTGGAACACTAAAGTTGCTACCAAATGTACTAAGGTAGCTTACGGTTTCCAGAAGACTGCCTACGGCTTGCCCTTCGAGCAGTAAGCCGCACTAAACTTATATAACCGCACGTTTTTATGAAAGGGTAAACAAGTTAGCGCGCATATACAAAGTTTCATCCATTGTCGACATGCTATACAGTCGATAAGCTTCACTTATGCCAAAGTGCGGAATGATCTACACTAATTCATAAAGTGTGATACTTGCTATGCAACCCACGAAATTGGTTACATAAAGGCAAGGAGTTCTGTCTGATATTTGTTTACGAAATTCCATACAACCGCGTACTTTTGATATGAGTGATTAGCGAATTTCATAACCCAAAAATCTTTAGTATGTTGTGATGCAGGCCACACAACTCAAAGGATTGAAGAAAGCCAAGGTTAACAGCCAAGTAGTCTCGCGGACTCGTCTGCTTCTTTAAGTAAGGTGTCCGGCTGCCGACCTTATGGCTAACAACTATGTAAAAGTTATATACCAACACCTGCGGCAACATAGGCTACGTGGGTTTGTTTGCTTATAGAAAAGCAACACGTCTGCCGCTAGTTTAAAGGTCAAAAGTTGGGCATAAATAAAAGAAGCGAAGATAAAGAAAAGTGAAGGAAGCAAGTTTATTAAATTTTTTAGCAAAATTGATAAACAAACAGCAAAGGTCGAAGGAGTTCAAGCAAAGCAAAAAGCAACAAGGAAAACAAAGAAAATCCTAAAGGTTACCTAGAAGACTACTTTTTAACAGCTTGGACATCCCACGACTACTCGGTCGCTGCACCTTCAGTAGCCGCGACGTTCTTAGTAGCAACATCATCCAATGCTTCACCCCCGACTTCCTCAGCCTGGGCACCAACTTCTCCGACTACTTCACCGATGGAAGCCTAAAAAATAAAGGCAAGCAAGTCTTCTGGAGAAATAGAAAAGGTCTCGAAGTCTTTCCCAGCCAACTCAAAGTCAGACGGCTTACTAAAGAGATTACCTACATAACCTAGCTTGTAGAAATCAGCCCGACTCTGAACTAGCAAAGCCTCGAGTCCAGCCTTCTCACTTTTCAACTACTCGTTCTCCTCGGGCAGACCAACACGGACACGTTGCAGCTCATCCACTTCATTCTTCAGACTTTCATTGATCTTCAGTGCACTTTGAAGTTCCAACACTTGAGGTTCAAGCCCATCGATGACCTTATTGAAGTGGATCGCTTGATTATAAGCAGCATTCAACTCTTCATCCTTTGCGTAAGCAGTAGAACAAAGCTAAAAAACGGCACCCTCAATATTTTGAATTTGAGGTATGTAACATTGCTGAGTACCAATTGCCCACCAAATTGGAATCAACCTAGTGATAATGGAGGATGGTGCAATCCGCCACGCGAGCATTTTGATAAAGCCAAACCTGTGTTCCTTAACATTGCTGAGTGTAAGGCGGGCATTATTCCAGTCACGTACCGCAAGTGATTAAATGCACATGCATGTATTGAATAGATTGAATGTTTGATGATCAATACATAAAAATGGATTTATCACGAATACTAATGTTGTGAGACTAGCCATCTAAATCACACATTACTAACATATAAATTTCGATTGTCCATATTGAAAAGCATGATAACATAACATGTACGTATATTAATTGCATAACGAGAATATTTCCCGTTGTAAAAGATTTTAACGATTGCTAGAAATTGTTTTGTAGGGTTCCATGTCAAAAGAAAGGAGGCATGCGATTCACAATAATTGGGAACCCTTATTTCAATGAAGTGTTGGTATGGAACGTGGGAGGAGTTGGGGACATCATCAGCGTGCAGGTGCAGGGCTCCGACAAGCTCAAATGGACAACAATGAGTCGGATGTGGGGTCAGCGATGGATTACTGGTGCCAAGATGGTCTGTGAGTCACTGACCTTCCGAGTTGAAGCAACTGATAGGAGACACTCAACTTTGTGGCATGTTGCCCCAAAGACTAGGCAGTTTGGCTAGACTTTTGAAGGGAAGAACTTCCGATTGATCAAAAGCACATCATAAGCTTCGATGCTTCATACATGTTGAACTCCTCCACGCCATAAACTAGGTTGGCTTGTCATTACAAATGTATATATATACCGGCCATGGAATTCTTGCCCCACTATGTAATAATAAAAGCAAGGCACTCGTATATACACAATTTCGTAAATTTTCCTTCTTCGATATTTTTCTTGAGTGGTACTACTCTCACCCGCCTCTCATATTTCTTGACCCACCGTGTATTCATTTGTCAAGAACATTTTCACTAGTAGGTGTTGGCAGTAAAATAAAACATGTGGTTAGAATCACTCTTTTATCTTTTTATTTTTTTGGTCAGACATGTTGTTAAATCAATTGAAGATGATTATTTCTCAATATACTTTTCTCCCATGCTTTTCTTCATTCATGGTTCAATATTTTGGTGTCCTAGGCATAGAGGAACCACACCAGTCTATCATGATTCCTCACATTTGTTCCTTGTGATATAGCGGAACCATGGCAATTACACTATCAAAAAAATACCATTTACTCGACCACATTGAGCACCTATATAAAGGGGTTTGAACCTCCTGTTTTGGGGTTGGACAATTGAAAGGAGAGAGTGTTCATGTAATAAGGGGTGGCGAACCCCAGCAAGCAACACGGGTTTGCTGCAGGCAGGCCTGTGGCATAGGACAAAGACTAACAGCATAAGGTTGTTGCCAGGTTAGGCTAGGGACACGTAGACAGGTCCAAGAAGAGCTGCAAGCCTTCTCAGTTTAGGTTGGGGGCTTTAGGCCCGAGTAACCCCAATGGCGAAGTCAGGAATTATTCGCAAGAAGGGCGAAATTTAGAAAGGGGTAAAAGGCTCCAAAAGAATTTAGACAATATTTCATTCAATTGAGTTAGCTTATTTTGTTGAGAATATTTGGACTATTCGGAATATTCAAATGAGGATTTGTGCACTAGCCGTATTATTTGAAGGAGGATATAAGTATCGCTTCTTATAAGATTGTTCCATTGCGTAAATGTATAATGAGAAAGGTCCTAAAAGGAGTTAGGCTTTAGTCAGGAGGCGGGCTGGAGCCTAATGCCTAGTGCCTCAGCAGAACCTTGATTTATTATATTCATATAAATAAATGCCTATTTATAATAATAATAATAATATATAAAAATATTGAAAATTCTCCTTAGTACTTTGGTAAATCTAATAGTATGAGATAAAAATTCAAGTGATTACGAGTTCGTGGTGTTTTACGAAATATTTTTTGAATCTCGTATGAATTTATTTTATATTTTATATGTGTGACTTGAAAATTATATAAAACAAAAGAATATAGTGAGTATATTTATATTATAGTGTGTACCATAAAAATAAAAAGAAATATAATTACAAAATGGGTAATGTTAGAGAGATTAATTTTTTTAAACCAAATTTGCAAACCAAATGATGTGGTTGAAGATGATTGGATTATTAACTAAGTATCGATTAATGTGCTTATTTCTTATTGATGACATATCATTTGATTTGCAAATTTGATTTATAAATTTACTCTCCCTAGCATTATCCTTACAAAATACAGTAATATAGTCTTTCTTTCTTTCTATTTTGTCGATTAGTATATCATTTTCTTTCAATTAGAGTGTTATCAAGATTCTATGTGATGTTCTCCTGGTTATGGCAAAATGAATGGCAGTAGCGACTACCACATGTAAAATGTAAACAAAACTCAAAGCACTCAAACAGTGTCGTGTAATTAAATTATAAAAAATAGGGTTTTAACTTTTTGTCTTCTTCTCGATGGTGGGTATGCAGACTTTGCAATATGTTACAGCACCAAGCTTTGCAACTGCAAACATGGCTGTCTTATTGAAGCCGAGATTCACATCAAACCGAAAACAAAAAGCCGCCGCGCGCAAGGCCTGCATAGCAGCAACAGAAAACAGGGCTGCTACCTGCAAGTTTTTCGACAGACCAGAGGGGCAGAAAACAGAGCTCGCTCCTAGGCTTCATTTCCGGCGAGAAGAGCGGCGGTCGCCCCTCCTTGCCCCTATGTAGCTTCGCCAGTATGTAACCGTACCAGGTCGAAGGTCTGTGTGTCCGTGTAGACACAACAAAACCCATAGGGTTGTTACCATGGTCCAGACGTTGCAACGATGTCGTCTTCGTGGTGTGGTCGACACGGCTGGGCTGCAGGCCAGCGCAGTGGTGCAGTGGCTATGCTGCATTATATTCCCAAATTTTGTTTTTTTTTTCCCGACATGTGTAAGGTTTGAAAACCCCTAAATTGCTTCTCATTTATTTATATGATTTGAAACACAAATTCCACATAACAATATACTTGCACAATGCATGAAACATATATATAAATATATATATATATATATATATATATATATATATATATATATATATATATATCGGAAGGAAAATATAAATATAGGGGGTTCATGCATCATGGGGAATGTTTTCATGCTTCGTGGACGTTTCAAAAATCTTACTTTATTTTAAGCGTACCTGATTGGCAGAAAACAAATAAAAGCCTTTGAATGTTGTAGAAGAAAACCTCCTTCTACGATCCTTCAATTCCTTAACTTATGGCAATAGCGTGTGGATAATGTGTTGTAAACCTATTTAACTGAACTATTCTAAGGGAATAGAGAGGGGGAGGTCGGCGGCAATAAGAGAGATAAGAGAGAGATTTAATTGTGAGGTGTGTGTTGTATCATCCCATTGTGCCTTTATTTATAGTAGTAGGATAGGTTAAATCCTTACCCTTTTAGGATTACAACTCCAATAGGATATTAACTGACACACCCCGACCAAAGTCAAGGCATGCTGGCCATCACATGAGAGTGATGTAGCCATGTGCACAGTGCGGAAGCGGTAAAGCTAGCAATTATACGAATAATTAAAAACCAGATTACTAGTGTGCACTACTAAACAGAAAGTGATCGGAGTTACACAGTAAACACTCCTAATCAGAGCATAAAGTTTAGGTGTAGTCCAGAAGGACAAGTACTAGTTACACAGTACCAGGAAAGTCATACTATTAATCAAATAGGTCAGAATTGTCGAAGATCCCGAGCCACCAACAACAATCTTACTTAGAACCCGGAGGGGCGCAAAACAGAAAACGTGAGTGGGCAAAACAAATGTTTCACAAAATCATTTCATTTATCAACATATCTAGCCCCTCGCTGTAAAACATGTAAAATTTTCCCAGAATCAAGATACAAATATATACATAAATGAATATAAACATATATCAAATCAAATCATGCTTTACGTAATCATATTCACATGTATGTAAGCCATGCCAAGACATAACAGAGTAAGCAATTCAGGTAAGAATAAATTCATAGAAATATGATATGATAGCCGGAACCACTAAGGTAGTATGTACAGCTGAATTCATAGCTCAAACTCAATCTAGCCGGAGTCACTTCTATGACTTATATGGCAATATACTGCACATAAGTTGGAACCACTGAAATGGTCTATACGACAAGGTTGGGTGTGATATAGTTATGCTCAATGCCACAACCTCATGCTAGCTGTGCGATAAATAGTTAGTCACCAAGGAGTCGGAACCACCTATATTGGTCTGTACGACAAGACTGTGCACCTAAATTAGATCCAATGTGAGCATATGGTGCGGGAGATGACATAATATACAGGCATGTGCCAACTCTCTCCGGCTAAATCGCAATCACCCGGGGTGCAGGTTTATGAGCTCATCGTTTCTCAATCATATCTCATATAGACAATCAACATGTTAATCTCATTTATTGAATGGCTGCATCTAACCTCTCATTAGACTGCCTACGTACCCTAAACAGGGATCAAGCCGTTCGTAGTTCACCTAGACCAAACATAACTTACCTGCACTTACATGTGCCTCCATAGCACCACAATTACATATATATGCAACCATGAAATGCATATTCAGAATATAAAGGCATTTGGCATATTATTTCAAAGCATACTTTCATTTAAAACACATTTTTGGGAAATATATGCGAATTAACTATAAAAACGTTATTTTAAAGCACATTTACAAAACTAGCTAATAACTTCTCATACATTGCTCAATTTTGGTATTTAAATATACCAACGTGACCTACATAACCTCACGAACATCGTGATATTTTTAGAAAAATTTTCCTATAGCTCACATGCATTATCTTCAACCTCCAGACGCCGGAATAGTGTCACCGACGTCGGATTCTGGGCAGACCTATAACTGCCCATTTCTCTCTCGTTTTTGCACCATTTTCTATGAAATCTTCACCCAAATGTCACAAATTTCAAGAGGAAGAATGTTATACCTCTTTGAAGCCTAAAATCCTTCGAAAACACGTAGGAAAAATATCACCAAAATCAGCCACTTTCGAACCTCGTGATCCCGACGTCCAAAACCTTCAAACAAAGCACTTCGAGCTTCCTTGGGACCTCACTAAGCTCGCTATAAGCTTGGATTGTCCTAAAATACAACCATTCGAAAGTTCATGAATAGTGCTTAACTCGGAGCTTGAGTTTTCAACGTGAAATCGAACGAGTTCTTACCTGAAATTGGTACCTTTGTACTTGTATGGTCCGCACGAACACAATGGTACCAATTTCTTCTTCGATCTGTGATGATTTGGCTTGGTTCGACCTTGTCCGTACAGAGGAGAGGGAAGAGAAAGAGAGACTGTGAGTCTGAGAGAGAGTACGGGAGAGAGGAAAAAGAAAAGGGTATGGGTATGAGTGTGTGGTTCCAAAGTGTACACCAATCACAACCAAAAATTTTCTTACTTCCAATTGGGCCAATATTAGTAGGGACTTAATACATTGGTCCTCAACCATAACCACACCTAATCCCATGATGCCGCAAACGCTCGAGGGCATTTTAGTATTTTCATATCAATGATAACAAAATAATGTACATTTTCGGGACGGGTTGTGACAATCTCCCCAACTTATAAAATTTCATCCTCGAAATTACATACAACCAATACATCCACTAATAATCATAAAACAAGCGTGGATACATCTCTCTCATCCGTTCCTCTGTCTCCCAAGTAGCTTATTCCATTGAATGATTTCTCCATAACACTTTAACTAGACGAACTGTCTTGTTTCTCAGTTCTTTATCCTTCCAATCCAATAGAGTCACTGGTTCTTCATCATAAGTCAAATCTGGATTAATTTCCAAAGGTTGGGGAGGAATCACATGTGAAGGATCTGAAACGTAATGTCGAAGCATTGAAACATGAAATAAATTATGCACCTTGGATAACTCTGGAGGCAACTCAAGCCTGTAAGCAACCTCACGGACTCGCTCGGTGATCATATATGGTCCAATGTACCTAGGACTCAACTTTCCTTTCTTTCCAAATCGTACAACACCTTTCCAGGGTGATAGCTTCAGAAATACCCAATCACCTACATCATACTTCTGATTAGTGGCATGCTTGTCTACTAAGCTCTTTTGTCGATCTTGGGCCGTTTTCAGGTTAGACTTAATTACCTGAACATTTTGAGTAGTCACATCCACAATCTCAGGGCCCACTAAAACACTTTCGCCAACCTCTGACCAACATAGAGGTGTACGACAAGATTTCCCATAAAGTGCCTCAAATGGTGCCATACCAATGCTCGAATGATAGCTGTTGTTGTAGGTGAACTCCATCAGATCCAAACAATCATGCCAACTATCTCCAAACTGCAGCACTGAAGATCTCAACATATCCTCTAATGTTTGAATGGTCCTCTTAGATTGTCCATCTGTCTGAGGATGATATGTCGTACTATAAAGCAATCTCGTACCAAGAGCTTCCTGGAATGTTATCCAGAACTTGGAAGTAAATCTGGGATCTCGATCCGAGATAATATTAACTGGTACACCATGGTACTTCACAATCTGTGTAATAAATAACTTAGCTAATCGGCTTAACGAATACTTCTCGCTCGTTGGAATAAAATGTGCTGACTTTGTAAGCCGATCAACTACTACCCAAATGCCGTCATAACCATTCTGTGTGCGAGGAAGCTTGTATACAAAATCCATAGTAATATTTTCCCATTTCCACTATGGAATGGGAAGTGGCTGCATCAACCCAAACAGTTTGTTTCTTTCAGCTTTAACCTGTTAGCAAATGGCACACCTACTCACATATTCGGCAATTTCTCTTTTCATACCTGGCCAATAGTAAAATGGCCTAATGGTATGATACATCTTAGTGCCTTCTGGATGCATTGCATATGCCGAAATATGTGCTTCATCCAAAATTTCTTTCTTTAATTCTGCATTATTCGGCACATACATTCTGCTTTCTTGCATAAGCATGCCATCAGTTTCTCGAATCTCAAAATCTTTCTTTTTGCCTTGATTCCTTGCTTGAATTATTTCCTAGGTCTCTTCATCAATCATTTGGGCCTCAAGCACACGATCAATTAAAACTAGCCTAACCTGGAAATTAGCAAGCAAGGCTTCTCCTTGATCTTCCACTCCTAACTCCACTCCAGTGGACCTCAAATCTGCTAAAAGAGGAACATGACAATCATAGATGGCATTAAGTCTGGCTGGAGTCTTCCTGCTAAGTGCATCAGCCACTGCATTTGCATGACCAGGATGGTACTCAATCATGCAATCATAGTTACTAAGTAACTCAATCCATCTCTGCAAGATCTCTCTGAGTAAATAGATACTGAAGACTCTTATGATCTTTGAAGATCTTACATTTCTCACCGTAAAGATAATGTCTCCAAATCTTCAAGGCAAAGATGATAGCGGCTAACTCCAAATCGTGCGTAGGGTAATTCTTCTTATGAGGTTTCAACTGTCTCGAAGCATTAGCAATTACCCTACCATGTTGCATCAATACACAACCCAAACCATTCAGAGAAGCATCACTATAGACCTCATAATTACCGTTATCATCTAGAAGTGCTAGAACAGGTGCATGGGTGAGATAGTACTTTAGCTGCTGGAAACATCGCTAACATTTACTATCCCACTCAAACTTAACATCTTTTCGAGTCAACCTCGTCAGTGGCAAGGAAATCACTGAAAAATCCTTAACGAACCGTCTATAACAGCCTGCTAAGCCAAGAAAACTCCGTACCTCGATAACGGTTCGAGGTTGCTCCCAATTCTCCACAACTGCCACTTTCTGAGAATCCACTTGAATGCCTTGAGCAGAAACGACATGTCCCAAGAATGTCACTTGATCCAACCAAAATTCACATTTGCTAAACTTAGCATATAGTTGGTGTTCCCTCAAACTGCTCAACACCAACTTCAGATGTCTAGCATGCTCAGCCTTAGACTTAGAGTATACCAGGATATCATCAATGAAGACAATAACAAACATGTCCAAATATGGCTGGAATACTTGATTCATCAAATCCATAAAAGCTGCAGGTGCATTAGTTAACCCGAATGGCATCACAAGAAACTCATAATGACCATATCGAGTCCTAAATGCGGTTTTAAGGACATCTTCATTTTTAATTTTCAACCAGTAGTATCCCGACCTCAAGTCAATCTTAGAAAATACGCAGGCACTTCTGAGTTGATCAAATAAATCATATATACAAGGCAATGGATAATGGTTTTTAATGGTTACCCTATTCAATTGCCTGTAATCGATGCACAACCTCAAAGTTCCATCGTTCTTCCTCACAAATAAAACTGGAGCTCCCCAAGGTGAAGTACTAAGCTGAATAAAACCTTTATCCACTAACTCTTGCAACTGCACTTTTAATTCTCTTAATTCAGCAGGAGCCATTCTGTAAGGAGTCAAGGATATAGGATTCGTACCTGGAAGCAGATTAATAACAAACTCCATCTCTCTATCTGACGGCAATCCAGGCAAATCCTGAGGGAATATATCCAAAAAATATCTGACCACACGAACATCCTCCACACTGCTAGGAGCATCATCTTTCAACACTACATGAGCCAAATATCCCTGACAACCTTTCGACAACAATCTCTTTGCTTTCATGGCTAAAATAATACCATGCCTCACCCCACTAGGCTCTCTTACAAATGTAACTTCAGGTAATCCAGGACAATGAAATGTGACTGTCTTCCCATAACAATCTATCTTGGCACGATTATAATGCAACCAATCAGTGCCCAAAATCACATCAAAATCCATAATATCCAACGGCATAAGATTAGCCGGCATAATAATACCCTTTACTATCACTGGACATCCTGGATATACCCAATCCACAAAACAGCTATCCTCTCTAGGCATAGAAAATTCTAAATTATATCATATGGGTGTAGGATGAGGTTGTGTCACTTGAGCAAATGTATGAGAAATAACAGAATGCGTAGCATCACAATCAATCAACACTCTAGCAAAATGACCAAGAATATTTAACATACCCATGATTAAATCTAGATTATTCTGGGCATCTTGCAGTGACATGTTGTGGATACGCCCTTGACTCTGCTGTCGTCCACTGCGACCTCTATTGACATGAATACCACGTCCCTGCCTCTGCTGACCTGACTGCCTCGAAGATCCTACATTACTAGCAGCAATCTCTCCCTGCTGGGGCTGTCTCCCTTGATACCTCTAAGATCATCTGGCTGAATGAAGCTAATAAGACATAGATCTTCCCTGGTACTGAGGGTATCCACTCTGATACTGAAGATCTCGAGAATACTGCTGCTGTCTTGAGGTGTAGGGAGCGGCATCGCCCTGGTAGTGGTAGCCACCTCCTCGTCCTGTCTGAGTATAACCAACAGATCCTGAATCGTGCTGGGTAGGTGCAGGTGGTGGGAAGGAAGGCTGCTGGGGTCTCTGCTGACTTTGAGGGCATTGAGCAGCCCTATGACCCATCTGTCCATAAGTAAAACATCCGTTGCTGCCTCTCCTACATTCCCCAAAATGCCGATTATTACACCTGCAGCATAAAGGAGCACCAGATCCACCTGAACCACCAAAATCTCTCTATCTCTGGAACTTCAGACCTCCAGTGAATCTACCACCTCTCCTCTGCATATTAGTACTCAATCCCCCGCTAAAAGAGCTGGAACAGCCACCACTCCTCTTAAAGTTCTGAGTCTTGCGGGGTCCTTGAAAAGCTTGCCCTTTTCCTTTGTCATCTCGTCTCTGGCCCCCATTCTTTCCTTCCTCATCCTCACTTTCACTAGGCATGTTCTTTGAGGCCTTAATCCTCAGTAGAATCTCATAAAACTCTTGGTAAGAGGCACAGTGAGTTGATGTTGCTATGGAACGCCATTTCTTCTTAGTACACAAACTAAAACGACGAAGCATCTATACCGGATTAGCAGTAACCTCCAGATCATATCTCGACAGATCAGTAAACATCCTGTAATACTCATTAGCAGACATCTTCCCTTGCCTTAGATGAGTAAACTCCTGTTTCTTAAGATCAATATACGCAGGAGGAATGAACCTTTTCCGAAACCGTTCCTTAAACACTCCCCAGTCCACAATCTCTTCTGGGGTCATCTCGTAAGACTCCAGTCTCCACCAGGATGCAGGCTATTCTCCCAAAAACCAGGTAGTCGTCTCGACCCACCTATCAGAAGGAAGATTCCCCTGACTTTGCATCACCTAGAAGGTCTTTTCCACATGATTCAACCATTTTTCTGCCCCCTCATGACCTTCATTACCCATAAAGTGAGTCAACTCAGATTATAGACTGTCTCAAGAGGTGTCCTCTGGGGAGTACGGAATGCTGTCTGAATGGCAAAAACTATAGCTTCCCTTAATTGAGCAATATTAGGGAAACTAGATTCAGCTGGTTGACGGGGCTCTCTACGAGACGACATAGTTCTGACATAAGACATCACAAGGATTAGAACATTTAAGAATTATACATGACTGCTAAACTTAAGCTCTGATACCAAGTTGACACACCCTGACCGAGGTCAAGGCATGTTGGCCGTCACGTGAGAGTGACGTAGCCATGTGCACAGTGTGGAAGCGATAAAGATAGCAATTATACGAATAATTAAAAACCAGATTACTAGTGTGCACTACTAAACAGAAAGTGATCGGAGTTACACAGTAAACACTCCTAATCAGAGCATAAAGTTTAGGTGTAGTCCAGAAGGATAAGTACTAGTTACACAGTACCAGGAATGTCCTATTATTATTTAAATAGGTCAGAACTGCTGAAGATCCCGAGCCACCAATAGCAATCTTACTTAGAACATGGAGAGGCGCAAAACAGAAAACGTGAGTGGGCAAAAACAAATGTTTTACAAAATCATTTCATTTATCAACATATCTAGCCCCTCGCTGTAAAACATGTATAATTTTTCCAGAATCAAGATACAAATATATATATAAACGAATATGAACATATATCAAATCAAATCATGCTTTACGTAATCATATTCACATGTATGTAAGCCATGCCAAGACATAACAGAGTAAGCAATTCAGGTAAGAATAAATTCATAGAAATATGATATGATAGCTGAAACCCTTGAGGTAGTATGTACGGCTGAATTCATAGCTCAAACTCAATCTAGTCGGAGTCACTTCTATAACCTATACGGCAATATACTGCACATAAGTCGGAGCCACTGAAATGGTCTGTATGACAAGGTTGGGTGTGATATAGTTATGCTCAATACTACGCCCTCATGCTAGCTGTGCGATAAATAGTTAGTCACCTATGAGTCGGAACCACCTATAGTGGTATGTACGACAAGACTGTGCACCTAAATTGGATCCAATGTGAGCATATGGTGCGGGAGATGACATAATATACAAGCATGTGCCAACTCTCTCTGGCTAAATCGCAATCACCCGGGGTGCAGGTTTATGAGCTCATCATTTCTCAATCATATCTCATATAGACAATCAACATGTTCATCTCATTTATTGAATGGTTGCACCTAACCTCTCGTTAGACTGCCTACGTACCATAAACAGGGATCAAGCCGTTCGTAGTTCACCTAGACCAAACATAACTTACCTGCACTTACCTGTACCTCCACAGCACCACAATTACATATATATGCAACCATGAAATGCATATTCAGAATATAAAGGCATTTGGATATTTTCAAAGCATACTTTCATTTAAAACACATTTCTGGGAAATATATCAAGTATATACATATATACAAAAAACAAAAGCCCACTCACTGATATGTCAACAGGTCGTAACCCCCGAGTCGCCCGTGGATACGCTCGTCCTCGGGATAAGCCTCACCTATATGCGAATTAACTATAAAAACGTTATTTTAAAGCACATATACAAAACTAGCTAATAACTTCTCATACATTGCTCAATTTTGGTATTTAAATATACCAACGTGACCAACACAACCTCACGAACATGGTGATATTTTTAGAAAAAATTTCCTATAGCTCACACGCCCTCACGTGGCTGGGAGGGCATGGCATCACGTGCCCTCACGCACATCACCTTCAACCTCCAGACGCCGAAATAGTGTCATCGGCGCCGGATTCTGGGCAGACCTGCAACTGCCCATTTCTCTCTCGTTTTTCCACCATTTTCTACGAAATCTTTACCCAAATGTCACAAATTTCAAGAGGAAGAAGGTTATACCTCTTTGAAGCCTCAAATCCTTCGAAAACACGTCGGAAAAATCTCACCAAAACCGGCCACCTTCGAACCTCGTGATCTCGACGTCCAAAACCTTCAAACGAAGCACTCCGAGCTTCCTTGGGACCTCACTAAGCTCGCTATGAGCTTGGATTGTCCTAAAATACAACCATTTGAAAGTTCATGAATAGTGCTTAACTCGGAGCTTGAGTTTTCAATGTGAAATCGAACGAGTTCTTACCTGAAATGGGTACCTTTGTACTCGTATGGTCCTCATGAACACAATGATACCAATTTCTTCTTCGATCAGTGATGATTTGGCTTGGTTTGACCTTGTTCGTATGGAGGAGAGGGAAAAGAGAGATAGAGAGATAATGAGTCTGAGAGAGAGAGTACGGGAGAGAGGAGAAAGAAAAGGGTATGGGTGTTAGTGTGTGGTTCCAAAGTGTACACCAATCACAACCAAAAATTTTCTTACTTCCAATTGGGCCCAAATCAGTAGGGACTTAATACATTGGTCCTCAACCACAACCACACCTAGTCCCACAATGCCACAAACGCTCGAGGGCATTTTAGTATTTTCACATCAACGATAACAAAATAATGTACATTTCCGGGACGGGTTGTGACATTAACTACTAAAGGGAATATTCAAATATATCCCTAGATATATTAGGATTTACAAAATCACATTTCTATTCTAAATATGACTGCAACAATATATTATATATATATATATATATATATATATATATTACATTTTTACACTTCTACATTAATTATTATGAATTATTATTAATTTTGCACTCAAGCAATAAACAATATTCATGAAGGTTTAGAGGGCTTTAAAAATCTAAACGACGATTTAACCACTGTCTAAGCGTAAAGGATGCAATCACAAGTGTTTGTATATTTTTTTCACATTTTCATACTTTTACATTAATTATTTTGAAATTTTATTTATTTTGAACTCTCCTAAAAACAATGTTCACGAAGGTTTGTAGGGTTTTTAAAAGTCCAGACAACGACGTACCCATCGCCAAAGCGTAAAGGATGCAATTATGAGCGTTTTGCATATTTTTTCACACTTGTAAGTTAATTATTATGAAAATTTTAATGTGCTTTAGTATTTTTAAATGGCTTTGGTATTTTTACTATGCTTTGGCTAACCATGCTCGGTCGCGAGTTGGCACATCCGTATTGACCAAAAGAACGTAGTTAGCTCTTAGTTACTCGGTTTGCGCATTACGTAGACTTGGTATTTTTAGGGTTTACAACATCAATTAAGAAACGGCTGATAGTTGTCTCTGGGCATGGAACAAAACTTAAATGTTATCAGCAGATGTCCTTAATATTTCTCACTCACTCTTCGCACGCCTCATTACATGAGGAATGAGATAGAAATGTTGAGAGCATATACCCATAATAGTTACGTTTTTGTTGCTCGTACATCACTACTACAATATTAACTTTAGGTGGCGGATGATGCTGGTGGATATTAGAAAAATCCTGTCAGATAAAATATATCCGACACATCATTTAATTAGTTGCGGATATTAGAAAAATCATGTCGGTTAAATCTGACATAAAGTACTGGCGGATATTTAATGGCAGATATCAAAAAAATCTTGTCGGTTATAACCGACATTATTTTTTAATCCTTTTTTTTTTAATATTTTTGAAGATTCTGGCGGTTTTTAGGTTAATGGTGGCGGTTATAACCGACATAAATTGACTATTTTATTATTTTACTTTCTGGCTGTCACAGCCCGTCCCGGAATTTTTAATTCCGAGGACGTGAAGTTACGAAAATGTCCCTAAACGGGACTAAAGTGCGTAATTTGGACACTTGTTTTTACTTAAGGTTCTTAAACTTTGGTGAATTAGAATATTAATTGGTTTTAGAAACCTAAACCAAGACTTTATGTTAAAGATTGGTTCATGATGAGTTAAGGGAATTGGAAATTCAGTTGAAAGAATTGGTTGATAAAAGTTTCATTCAACCTAGTACAACACTTTTGAGGAGCACCAGTTTGTTGGTGAGAAAGAAAATGGACTTGGAGATTGTTCATTGATTATAGACAATGGAATTGGTAACGATCGAGAACCGTTATCCATGATAGTGTACTGATGTTTAGTTGATAAGCTCAGAGATGTTTGTGTAATTTCAAAGATTGATTGAGGTCTGGTTATTACCAATTGAAGATTTTGAGCGACATTGATCATAAGATGGTTTTCTGGATTTGTTATGATCTTTTATGAGCTTTGGTGATGCTATAAGAAAACTCATGCTGTTTTATGAGTTGATGGATGAAGTATTCCAATAATGCCTTGATAAATTGATATCATTTTCATTGACGATATTCTGGTATACTCTAAGCCTAGAGCAGAGCATGTTAGATATTTTAAGTTGATGTTACAAAGTTTGAGAGAACGTTGGTTGTATGCTAAGTAGCAAATGCTAAAGTTAGATGAATCAGGTGGCATTCTGAGATTTGTTATATATTCTTAAGGTATTCAAGTGAATCCTTAAAAGATAGCAGAAATTGAGAATTTGGAACAACCACGAGTCGTAATTGAGATTTGGAATTTCTTAGCTTACCAGGCTATCTTGGATGGTTGTGAAAGATTTTTCAGTCATTGCTTTGTCATTGACGAGACTGTTGAGAAAAGAGGTTATGTATGAGTGGGAAGGAATTGTAAGCAAAGGATTCAACAACTGAAGTATTTCCTCACTCATGCACGTATTTTAATATTCCCAGAAGATAGCGATAATTATCGGTATATGGTGATGTTACATTAAATGTTCTTGGATATGTATTAATGCAAATGTTAGGGTGATTGCATACGTTTCACGACAAATGGAATCTCATGAGATGAATTACCCTACTAGTGATTTGGAAGTCACGATTACCATCCTTGCTGTGAAGTTATGGAGACATTCTATGTTGATAAGAATGCAAGATTTTACAAATCAAAAGAGTCTCCAATATCTGTTTGCTCTGAAGGATTTTAATATAAGGCAGCGAAGGTGAATTGTATTGCTTAATGAACATGATTGTACGATCAGGGCGATCGTAAAGTTTATTCTAGCTGAAGTAACCATTTGCACAGTACGGAAGCTTTAATTATACAATTTATAAGTTGATACACCCGAAGGTGCGTCCTAATTTGGTCCATTCTGTCAGAACCCCGCTGAATTCCTCGTAGTCACCACACCTTTGTGATTCCTGAACCTGGAGGGGCGCAAAACCAAAATTGAGTGGGTCAGTAAAACAATTCTTTTCCAAATCCAAACATTTCTCAAAACGTTGTAACCCCTCTCCGTAAAACTTGTATACTTTCCCAGAAATGTAAAATATAAATATACATATATATTCTCAAAACTTCATTTTTACTATCTCAACATTTTTCTTTATCAATCATGCCATGCCATGTCTAATTCAACAGTTAAGTATGGATGCATCAACAATAATCATATCAGGTGCAAGAAAGTAATCAACCGGAGGCCCTCTAATAGCCCTGTACGGTTGAACCTAGAGCTCAAAATCTATCACTCTCACTCTGCCGGAGTCACCTCTGTGACCTGTCCGGCCTTCTGCACACAAGTTACGCTCTAGTGCTTTCTCATCAATCATCTGTGCACATAATCTAAGGTCACCCACCAGTCGAAATCTCACTAACACTCTACGACTGGCCCGTCACACCCACTCCGCGTGGACTGTGCGACCAGCATCTACTTGGATCCAAGGCGAGCGTGCGATGCGGTGAATACTATAAGCACTAAACCATGGTGCAGGATTTGAGCTCAATATATATCAACATCATCATAACAGTATTTAAATACTCACCTGATACTCACCTGTGCGTCCGCCGCACCAATTCATACATATGCATCATATATCAATTCATACTTTCCATATCATTTCATGCATGGCAATTCGATTCACATTTCTATCTACTTTTCACATACTTTCATGCATGGCATTTCAACTAATATATCTCATATACTTTTATACATTTTCATTAAAAGCATAATTTCATGCATTTTCAATTTCTGGGAAACGGCAAGTATATATGTATACGGAAAACAAAACTGCCCACTCACCTGGAGTTCGCCCTACAACTCCCTAGCACAATACGCCAAGGCGTCATGACGATCGGCGCCTAAAACAATAATCAATTCCAACCTCAGAATTCATATCGATAGAATATATAACTTATATAAAATACGTCACTACGTAGATTGATCCGGAAGATCCACCACTCAGATTTTAAATCCATAACTTCCAGAGGTCCACATAATACCTCTAGGACAACATCCTAAAATTTCATTACCATCCAACGGTCGGATCTCCGTCAATTTCCAAAACTAAGTGACGGTTACATTCTATTTTATGAACTTACAACTCCAATTCCGGAAGATCCGTAAATCGGATTCCCAATTCGTAAGTTCCGTCCCGGAATTTTTAATTCCGAGGACGTGAAGTTACGAAAATGTCCCTAAACGGGACTAAAGTGCGTAATTTGGACACTTGTTTTTACTTAAGGTTCTTAAACTTTGGTGAATTAGAATATTAATTGGTTTTAGAAACCTAAACCAAGACTCTATGTTAAAAGTTTGAAATTGAGATTGAGTTGGACACGGGGGATCCCCACATCCCTCAAAACCTTCCCCAATTCCCGTACCTTGTCACTCTCTCTCTCCTCCTTCACGATTTCTCACTTTCTCTGTCTCTCTCTCCTTCGAACTCACGGACCAACTTCAAAAACACCCAAAAACTTCCACCAACGTCAAGTTTGAGACCACCATTGGAATCCTGAGGACTTCACGATCACGTGGGTACTAAATTCAGGTGAGATTCATTTCAAAAACCCTAGTTTTCAAGGACCCCGTGATAGTGCACTGTTCATGCACACGTAAATCTTGATGTTTCAGGGAATTTCAAGCTCACAGTGAGCTTAAGGAAGTCCCAAGGAAGCTCGGAGTGCTTCGTTGGCATGAATTGGACGTCGGGATCACCTAGTTCGAAGGTAGGCCGATTTCTTGAATTTTTGAAAGTTTGATCTCGTAGTTTTTAGGCCCTAAAACTAGTCCAACGTGAAAGTAGATGTTTAGGGCTTCAATTTGGTGTAAAATTCGAGAAATTTGGATGAAAAAAGAAGGAGAATAGTGGATTTGAAATATTCCCCAGTTTCCGGCGACCGGAGTCCGGCGAAGGACCGTCGGAGAAGAAACTGGAATATTCCGTTAATTTTAACGGAATATCCTAACGGCAGTAACGGTATCCGGTTAAGTTTAACAGAATATTCCGGGGTTTTAACGGAATATTCCTGACAGCGTTAACTGACGCCGTCAGCATGCGTTGCACGTGGCCGCGCGTGGGGGCGCGTAGGTCCGTGCCACGTCAGGCGCGTGGGGGCGCGTGAGACCTCCAAAAATTATTTTAAAAATATGGGGATGATCCTGAGGTTGTGTAGGTCACAGTGGTATATTCATATACGCAATTTGAGCAATATATGAGGAGTTATTAGCTAAGAGTGGGATTATGCGTTAAATAACGTCAATTTGGTTACTTCTCGTATAGGCGAGGATTATACGGACATCGGGCATGGCCAAATGATGCTCAGGGACCTACGAGACGTCGATGTAATCTGTGAGTGGGCAGTTTTGTTTTCCGTATATATATATATACTTGACGCTTTCCCAGAAATTGAATTAGAATGAAATTATGTTTTAAATGAAAGGTATAGAATGATATGAAAACGTGAATTGAAAGATCATGCATAGAAGTATATGAAATATATATGGAAATGTAAATTGAATTGCCATGCATGAAATGATATGAAAAGTATGATTTGAGATATATGATGCATATGAATGAATGGTGCGGCGGACGCACAGGTGAGTATCAGGTGAGTATTTAATTACTGTTATGATGATGTTGATGTATATTGAGCTCAAATCCTGCACCTTGGTTTAGTGCTTATAGTATTCACCGCATCGCACGCTCGCCTTGGATCCAAGTAGATGCTGGTCGCACAGTCCACGCGGAGTGGGTGCGACGGGCCAGTCGAAGAGTGTTAGTGAGATTTCGACTGGTGGGTGACCTTAGATTATGTGCACAGATGATTGATGAGAAAGCACTAGAGCGTAACTTGTGTGCAGAAGGCCGGACAGGTCACAGAGGTGACTCCGGCAGAGTGAGAGTGATAGATTTTGAGCTCTAGGTTCAACCGTACAGGGCTATTAGAGGGCCTCCGGTTGATTACTTTCTTGCACCTGATATGATTATTGTTGATGCATCCATACTTAACTGTTGAATTAGACATGGCATGGCATGATTGATAAAGAAAAATGTTGAGATAGTAAAAATGAAGTTTTGAGAATATATATGTATATTTATATTTTACATTTCTGGGAAAGTATACAGGTTTTACGGAGAGGGGTTACAACGTTTTGAGAAATGTTTGGATTTGGAAAAGAATTGTTTTACTGACCCACTCAATTTTGGTTTTGCGCCCCTCCAGGTTCAGGAATCACAAAGGTGTGGTGACTACGAGGAATTCGACGGTGTTCTGACAGAATGGACAAAATTAGGACTCACCTTCGGGTGTATCAACTTATAAATTGTATCTTAAAGCTTCCGTACTGTGCAAATGGTTACGTCACTCTCACGTGACGGCCAGCATGCCCTCCTTCGGGACGGGGTGTGTCACTGGCAGTTATTATTTTAGTATTCTGGCAGTTATAACCGACATAAATGAAAATTTTATTATTTTAATATGTTATATTGATTAAAAATAAATAAATAAACACATATTAAAAAAAAAATTTCACTCATGACCCTAAAGTCTAATGAACCCAATTGCCACGAGCCATAAATTTTCTAAGAGAATAATAACAACAGACTACAATCTAAAGCTCTATGATTTTTGTAATAAGGATTATGCTCCCTCACAGGCAAGCAACAAGATACAAAGAAATTCAAACAATTTTTTTCAATGCGTCACAAAGCACATTGTCTGGCACATAAACACACATGAACATCTAGTGTACTCTATCATGTCTGATTTTATTGTTTTAAAATGTTATATTGATTAAAAATAAATAAATAAACACATGTTTTAAACATTTTTTTTTCACTCATGGCCCTGTCGGATATAACCGACATGAACAAAGCAAAATTTTGGATGGCCGCTAGAATAATCTCTGTATGTTTTTTTTTATGCATTTTTTTACACATGCTATCTCGGAGTATATACAAACATATTTGACGGTTAGATCGTTGAAACTAGTTTCGTAGAATGCATATCCTATCAAATTGATAGATTTAACAAACACTTAAGAGTTAATGTTATACTTCCAATAAGTATCCACTAGTGTAAATATTTTAAATTGAAGATCAAATTCATTCATTGCATTCTTATAGGGTCAAGGAGTATAGCTGTAAAAAATCATCAAAATCGAAGCTAAAATAACCATTAATTTGTGATTTTTCATTTATAACCGTCGAAAACTTTTGTTCTGTTACCTAATCTCTGAATGTTTATTTTTTTGTGATTTTTTAGTATGCGATCTCGGAGTGTGTACAAACAAGTTTGACGGTTAGATTATTGAAAAAAGTTTCGTAGAATGTGTATCGCGTCAAAATGGTAGATTAAATAAGCACTTAAGAGTTATGGCACGTTTACGTAAGGGGAGTGGGACAAGAGGAATGGGAATTGCACTCCTCCTCGGTTATTCAAGTGTTTACCAACACTTGAGGGAATGAAATGTATGTGGGACCCATCTAATATGGGGAATCAGACTCCCAATTTACCCGGAACCGGTCTCCTAAACAATAGGTGGTATTTGAATTCCGGGTGAAAGCCTCTATCTGGAATCCCATTTTTCTACCCAAAATACCCTTATCTCGTCTCCCTTCCATCTCCTTCTCTGCTTCTCTGTGTCTCTGCAGGCAATGACCAATATCAAAGGAGAAGAAAAATCAGGAGGTGAAAAATCAGAAGGGAAGAAGAAGAAGATGGAAAAAAAAAATGGAGAAGCTGAAAAGAATTGGGGAATAGGGTGGGGTGCGGTGCGGCCTTCACGAGAAAGAAAAAACAATTGGCGGATGTAGAAGAAGAATCACAAGAAGAAGAATCAGAAGAGAATAAGAAAAAGAATCAAAAGGGAGCAAGAAGAAGAAAGGATGATCAGAAGAATGGGAGGCTAAAAAGATTTGGGGGATCGCTGAAAAGAATTGGGCGATGGGGTGCAGTTTGGGCTCCAGGAGAAAGAAAAATAATTATGGGATGGGGAAGCAGAGCAAGGAGGATCTCAGTTGGTTTTTTTAATATTAACTAAATAAATATCTTTTTTACATTTCAAAAAAAAAATGATAAACCGTACAAATTCTTTTTAAAGCTTTTTCACAAAGTTTTTTTTTAAAAAAAAAAATTATCAAAAATATAAAAACCATATACTTGGAATATGGGCAATTTAGTATTTACATTACTTGGGACAAAGGCATTTTAGTAATCATACTGGTTTATATTCCGATTTTGTTGAATTAGTAAACAACTTTATGGAATTCTATTCCGATTCCAGACAGTTT